>NC_084587.1:9230369-9440369 GCF_033807715.1 Cololabis saira | reverse complement strand
CCAACTTACTTGGGTCAAAATAAGAAGCTCAACATTGGAGTGGGTTTCATCTCATCTTTTTATATTAGGCTACTAATAATCTTTATTTGTCAGTAAACATCTCACGAAACACACTGAAATTAGTCCTCAGCTTTGAACCCATCACTAGTTGAACAGGGAGCAGTGGGCTGCCATTTAAAAACAAATAAACTAATATCACTACCATCCATTCATCCATTATCCTCCGGTTATCAGAGGTTGGGTTGCCGGGCCGGTAGCCTAAGCTGAGTAGCCCAGACTTCTCTCTCCCTGGTCTCTCCGTCCGGGTCGCCTGGGGGGGAATCCCACAGCATTCAGCGAGACAGACGAGAGACTTAGTTGCCAACGAGCTACTAGATCTCTGTTAAGTCCCGCCTCCCCGCTGTAGATTGACGCGATGCTGATTTTACACTTTTGTTGTGGAAAAAAACATTAAATGCTCTTTAATACATTCTTTCCAACTTGGTGAATACCTGGACTGAAACTGAGTGTCTAAGTTACCAAGAATAAGACTTGAGAAATGATCCAGACGTCAGTATATTTAATTAAACAGTTGCATTCAAAACGGTCAGAACATACATGAGGCATCTCGATGCAGAATGACAATGAAACAGAGGAAGCATACTGATTTTATAGGCACAAATGATGATTCATTCTTACGATCCGAGTAGACAAAAACATCTTTAAGGTCAGTGTGAGCAGAATGCCAGTCTGTACATTTGGCTGTTGTTTTGCTGCTCTCAGCAGATTGGGTTTAATCAAGTAGCCAAGGCTGAATTTTCCATCACAGGTTTTGTTCTTGTGGTTCGTTTCTATATGATCGGAGCAGGAGTTTGGTTCGCATTGCCGGCACTAGATCAGACTTGTTCCCATTGCATGTTGGACTCCGGCAGGGCTGCCCTTTGTCACCGGTCCTGTTCATAATTTTTATGGACAGGATTTCTAGGCGCAGCCAGGGGACGGAGGGGATCCGGTTTGGGAACCTCAGGATTTCATCTCTGCTTTTTGCGGATGACGTTGTCCTGTTGGCTTCATCGGACCGGGACCTCCAGCATGTGCTGGGGCGGTTTGTGGCCGAGTGTGACGCGGCAGGGATGAGAATCAGCACCTCCAAAACCGAGGCCATGGTTCTCCACCGGGAAAGGGTGGCGTGCCTTCTCCGGGTGGTTGGAGAAGTCCTGCCTCAGGTGGAGGAGTTCAAGTATCTCGGGGTCTTATTCACGAGTGAGGGAACGATGGAGCGTGAGATTGACAGATGGATCGGTGCAGTGTCCACAGTTATGCGGTCGATGTAGCGGACCGTCGTGGTGAAGAGGGAGTTGAGTCGAAAGGCGAAGCTCTCGATTTACCGGCCAATCTACGCACCTACCCTCACCTATGGTCATGAACTTTGGGTAGTGACCGAAAGGACAAGATCGTGGATACAAGCGGCCGAGATGAGTTTCCTCCGCAGGGTGGCTGGACGCTCCCTTAGAGATAGGGTGGGGAGTTCGGTCACCCAGGAGGAGCTCGGAGTCGAGCCGCTGCTCCTCCACATTGAGAGGAGTCAGCTGAGGTGGCTTGGGCATCTGTACCGGATCCTCCTGGACGCCTCCCTAGGGAGGTGTTCCAGGCATGTCCCTCCTCCCTAGGGAGGTGTTCCAGGCATGTCCCTCCTCCCTAGGGAGGTGTTCCAGGCATGTCCCACCGGGAGGAGACCCCGGGGAAGACCCAGGACACGCTGGAGAGACTATGTCTCTCGGCTGGCCTGGGAACGCCTCGGACTCCCCTCGGAGGAGCTGGAGGAAGTGTAGCTGACAAAGATGACGACTGCTCTCTCGGTTACAGATTTTCATTTCTTGGTTACAAATTCTGAGTTTTGGGTCTCAGAGTTTGGACTTTGATTTGCGGTACTTTGGCAGTGAACTGATGCACCTAAACAAAACTGGCACATGTGAAGTCGCTCCCACTCCTCGGGGCAGTGGAAAGGGTTTGCATGCGTATTGTTGGACTAGACAGCACGTTTAGCTTTTTTAGAGTGATTGTTAAAAGACAGGCCGGACTGCTGTTAAATGGACCGTTCACCACATCGTTATTCTCTGTTCCCGTGGTGACGGCACGCTCGCCGTTTCACATTAACTTCCAGCAGCAGAGTCTGAAACATGAGCAGAGGTTTACTCGTGTCACCGTGATCTGACCCAGGGTTCATGTCTGTCGGTACGGGGTTAGGGGTTTGGGTCTTCAAACTTCTTTGAAATCTCTTCAGAAATGAGATTTTAGACATCGTTTGCTGCATTTCTGCTTTGTGCAGCCAACATTTCTTTTATCTCCTCCATGCGCCGCGACTTCTGCTCCCGCTGCTGCTGCCGCCGCTGCCTTTTCGAATCGGCTCTCGTTTATTTTCTACCTCATTACCTCGAGCTCCCTGAGGGCAGCCTTATCTGCCGGACCCACCTATGGACGCTATAGAAGAGGATGGAGGGATGAAGAACAGACTCACAGCTGCAGGAATGACATAAAAGGAGATGGAGAGAAGAGAAATAAGCGAGGAAGAGAGATGGTGGGAGGGAAGATAAGAGAGGGGGGTTGTTGGGGGGGTGAAAGGACCAAAGATAGAAGAAATGCATTGGAATAAACAAACATCCAGACTACACCTCAGACTCCTTGGTGGTTGTTTGTTGTCTGCACAGCTTATTGTCTCTCTGAGACACTAAGAAGAGGAGGCAGCGAAGGGGGGGGGGGGTTGTTTTCCCTCCATCTCTCCTCACCTTCTCACCTGGGGCATCTGCCATTGATCTGCTTCCCCTTAAATATTTGAGCGTCTCTCTTATTTACACACCACTTCATTAATGCAGGCTCCCGTCGACACTCGGGAGGACTCAGCCAATCAGAGATGCATTATTGACGAGGGCGGCGTCTGCCTCTCGTGGTCGTGATCTCGGCACCCCCCCCCCCCCCCCCCCTACCGCTTCTTCTTCTCCATCACTCCAGCTTCCCGCTTCTTTCCCTCTCTTCAAACTTCATCTCCTTGCACCTCTTCATCCGCCCTCCCCCGTTTTGCTTTTCAAGGAAAAACCTTGATCTTTCCTTCAGGTTTCATCGATACAAACAGCCCCAATTCCAGAGAGTAAAATATAAAAGAAAACATCAATGCAAAGATTTGTAAATCACATAAGCCTATGTTTTATTCATGACACGACAGACTGTAAACAAGACGTGAAATGTTTGGACATAAAGTTATGAACTTGATGGCAGCAGCTCAGATCAAAACAGTTGAGACAGGGTGAAGTTTTGGGTTTTTTAGTATTGCCTGCATGCTTGTTGCAACAGCATTAGCTAGTCTTCCTGGGGTCCGACATACACACAACACACAAATTAACACTTAATACATAAATGACACACATTATGACAAACAAAACAATAATAGACACAACTCCTTTAGTCACAAACAACACAGAGGACAAATCACCATCATTGTCAGACATAAATACATAGAAATGAAATCAAATAAAACACCTTCATAAACAATACCTGCCTGAAATGACCTTATCTTAAAATTCTTGACCACTTTTCGCTTGTATTGTGAATAAAGAATAATATATAAATAATAATAATGTCATAATCCGTGTATATATCACGACAACGGAATCCATTGATTTGCATTGTACAATATCCGTGGTGCTCCCATTAAAACCTCAATAAAACACTGCTAAAACAGCGTTAGAAACATGCTTTTACAAACTGACAGTTATAAACAGTACCTTGCATGACAAAAACTCATAATTTAGCCACTATAACAAAGAATAATATATACATAATAATAATGGCCCGGTTTCCCAGATCAGTTAAGTAGTTCTTAACAGCGAAAGACTTCTTTCAAACCATCTTAAGGAGCCTGTGAAAGAAGTCTTTCGCTGTTAAGAACTACTTAACTGATCTGGGAAACCGGGCCAATGTCATATTCCGTGTATATATCACGACAACGGATCCCATTGACTTTGCATGGTACAATATCCGTGGTGCTAACATGGAATTATACCAGTTTCCGTGTTGGTACCACGGAAAATAGTGGTGTGAGGTCGTGGGCATTTCACGGATTTTTGTGAGATCAGGTTGAAGATATTGTTTCAACTGAATCTTAAACCAATATTTGCTACCTACATGAGAAATATGAACTGGTATAGAGTTCCAGCCAAACAAGGCTCTGTAAAAAAAGTTCCTTGTATCGTACCTGTTCCCACCCACATGGTAGTAGAACCTCCTTTCTGATGTAGTTCTTGTACTGTAACCATAGTGAGCAAAATGATAGTATAATCTGTGCTAGTGTTTCTTTCCTTTTTAAGCTTAATTTCTGTTAAATAATGACGCTTTGAGGGGAACAAAGTTATGAAGTTGCTCATCTGAGGCAAGGGGCTACAAACTGGTGCAGTTCCTCCCATGACCAGTAGGGGCAGAATCCAAAAGCAAGTCATGTGAAAATGTCCAACTTTACAGCAGAAACTGATGTTTTAGGTGGTTTTGGTTTTGTTTTTTTAAGTGAGAGGGTTTGACATTTGAGCTGTGAATTAAAAACTAAGAGAGTATAATCACTCCAATTCTAAATATATGTCTTGTTGGTCTGCTTGATTACACAAGCATACTTTTACAGCCAGTTCTGGGTTGGTCGTGAAGAGTCCAAGGATGAAGCGCCACCAAACAGCTCGTGGTTTGACTGGGGGTGAAGCATCTGCTTCTCGACTGCTACCCGCTTGCATCATCTGGATGAACCGTTTCCTCCAGTTCACCTCAGACTGTTTCAGGAGCCTTCGGGGTGGAGCGGCTGCACCGCAAGCTCATGGCTCGCCAGGCTTGCTCCTCCACAAGGCTCCACCTGTATGGAGCCAAATCAGGGCCAAAAGTTTTGCTAATTTGAAAATAAAATTTGAACCTGAATTTTTTTTTTTACAGTTTCAGTTTTATTTTTTTCAGTATCAGACCTTTTTTTCAGTTTCAAATCTTTTTATTTCAGTTTCAAATCTTTTTTTCAGTTACAAATCTTTTTTTTTCAGTTTCACATCTTTTTTTTCAGTTTCACTTCTTTTTTTTTCAGTTACAAATTTTTTTTTCAGGTTCAGACTTTTGGCCCGGATCTGGCGTGGGGGGCGTGGCATCAACTGAGAGGGGCGTGGCATCATGAGTGACAGCAGAACAGAGAAGGCGGGGGATGTTCTTCAGTCATGTTGCCTTCAGGAAACGAAGGTTGCAGAAGTTATCAGTAGAAGTATGATTCAACACTGTATATACACCATATTCACGTGATTGGCAGTGGAAAAAACTGATATTAGTGACACATTTCTGTTTGAAAGGCTGTTTTAGACCGTACTTGGCACCAATCGCAGTATAAAAACAATAAACTATGCCAGACTGTACAGTTCAACAGCCACACTTTAAAGTTTGACATTTCCCACTTCCACATACTACAAAGTACGGTCTAAAACAGCTTTTTAAACAGAAATGTGTCACTAATATCAGTTTTTTCCACTGCCAATCACGTGAATATGGTGTATATACAGTGTTGAATCATACTTCTACTGATAACTTATGCAACCTTCGTTTCCTGAAGGCAACATGACTGAAGAACGTCCCCCGCCTTCTCTGTTCTGCTGTCACTCATGATGCCACGCCCCTCTCAGTTGATGCCACGCCCCCCACGCCAGATCCGGGCCAAAAGTCTGAACCTGAAAAAAAAATTTGTAACTGAAAAAAAAAGAAGTGAAACTGAAAAAAAAAGATGTGAAACTGAAAAAAAAAGACGTGAAACTGAAAAAAAAAAGATTTGTAACTGAAAAAAAGATTTGAAACTGAAATAAAAAGATTTGAAACTGAAAAAAAGATCTGATACTGAAAAAAATAAAACTGAAACTGTAAAAAAAAAAATTCAGGTTCAAATTTTATTTTCAAATTAGCAAAACTTTTGGCCCTGATTTGGCTCCATACACCTGCAGCTACACCACAATGATGTGCAGAATGTGCAGAGTTTAATCGCATCTTTACATAAATAAAACTGTGAAATGAGGGAAAAAGCCTGAAACTGCCTTGAAACTTGATTTCCAAGCAAAAAAAACAAACCATTTTACAAAAAACCTAAACATCCATAAATTGGAAAAAAAAAACGATTGACTGTTCAGGCCCAGAGGTGTTTGGATTTAGAAAACCTTCATGATTTTGCCTTTAAACGGCAGTGGATTCCATGAAAACCATCAAGATTTGATCAAAGCGTACAAAGTAGCTTTCAGCTTTAATTTAAGTGGGTGCGCCGCCCCCATCAAATCAAGAGAAGAAGAATAAAATAAAAATAAAATTGTCACGGCTCAGACAGGACAGAGAACCCAAATGCACAACACCAGGCAGGATCAGAGTCCAAGAGGCTTTAATCTTTGTCAAAAGGCAGGCAGGGGTCAAACCGGGTAGTCAGGCAGATCAGGCAAACAAAACCAAAAACGGGCAGGCAAAAATCCATAAACCAAGAATCATGCAGGGTTACAGGCAGGCAGGCAGGCAGGAACAGGACAGAAATCAGGAAGGCTGGAAAGCGAGGCAAAAGCACACGACAATCTGGCAAACTAGAAGGTGGAAATGGGCCGGTATATGAGGGGAACTGCTGATGAGGGAAACCAGGTGTGGAGCTGGGTGGGGAAGCACAGGTGAAGGGAATGAGTGGATCTCTGGCTGATTAGGGTGGCAGGATCTGGAAAAACAGGGGAGTGAGTTAAACAGTAAAAAAAACCTATCCTACACTGTGAAACTGTGACAAAAATAACATGCTGTAAGATGCATATAATTATTCAAAGAAGGTGTTATTTCAGTCTGTGGGTGACTGTCAATAGGAATTAAATGTTGTTTAAATATTTATTTGGTTCCAAAATGTTTTTTATTTTATTTTATTTACTTCCGGAAGTAAGGACAGAATCCAGGTAAAGCTCTCCAACATTTGATAAGCACGTGACCTGAGAATTTCTTTTAATTGGTTTGAATTAGATTCGTAAAGTAAACTCACAGTTATCAGCAACGAATCAGCGGACAGTAACGTTACGTACTCATATGTTGTTTTTTAATCTAATGTTATGGACAATTCATTCCCCGTCTTTTTTAGAAATTCTAACTGAACTACACAAACCAGAATTATTATGTTTGTTTTAAATAAGTTAAATAACACTTGCCTTTGAAATAATATTTGTTGATCAAATATTTGAAAGAAAGGAACGTTATCTTTTCAAATAATATAAAATCCAGACAGAACAAGGGAAATGTTAATGTTTTTCTTCTCTCTAATGTGTAAAATAAACTGAACCCAAACCAGGAAGAAAACAACGATACAAAACAAGAGTGGACTTGTTGAAATGTTAAACCCCTACTTTATGTTCAGTTTTCTTTTTCCACTGCAGCAGAACTGAACTGCTTCACTAAAATTTATGACCAATAAGCTATTGCTGGATGGTTATATTCTTCAAAATTAAAGAACCAAAATATTATTTTCTATCTTTCTTTTTTCCCCACTTTTACAAGCTTTTGCCTAACCGTGACTTCTGTGTACCGTTACACCCCTATGTATGCCACGGTAAATTGCGCCCCACCAAAAAACTTTAGCACCAGCCGCCACTGGATTTCACTATTTAAGCATCACAGCAAAATCCAATGTGGTGATGTTTGAAGGCAAAATCTAAAGATCTGCCACTAGTCCATGGGCCAGACCAGATATCAGCACCACTCAAGGTGACCAAACTTACTTATAATTTTTGAAAAGATCCATGTTTATAGATGATAATTTGATAAGATAACCCTTCCTGAGTGGCAGCTGGATCATAGTTACCAGCTCATGAAGTCACCCACCCCCCTTCAGGTTAATTGATGATCCTAAATTGGGTGTATTATACATTTCCTGAATCCTTATGGTCCTGTGAGTATTCCAGTTTTTCTATTTTTTTTTTTTTTGTATTTTTTGTATTTTGTGTCTCTAATGTTGTTTATAAAACTAAGTTGGTTCCTTATTTTGTTGTGGTGTTTTTAATGTTGTGTATTTGCATGATAAAGACCAGTTTGTGACATCAGCCTAGTGTCTGTTATAGTTTCATAGGAGCCTAATGATGCTCTTTTAGCTCACAATGACCGGTAACAACAATATAGTACGCGTATATTATACATTTCCTGAATCCTTATGGTCCTGTGAGTATTCCAGTTTTTGTATTGTGTGTCTCTGTTGTTCCTAGTTGACACAGGGCTAAAAGATAGTATATCATTTAGGCGAAAATGGTATAAAAATGTGTGTTGTTTATAGTTTAAAGGGCTGCAGTGACCTCTATGTTGGTCAGAAACATCTTAGCTTGAATGAATGCTTAAAATAATACCAAAGACAATATTGTGAAACATTGACAGATATCCTGTATGAGTCTAAACCAGGATATGCAGCAGCATCTAAAATTAAATTTTCTGAACTTCATGAGCTGATAACTATGATACAGCTGCCACTCAGGAAGGGTTATTGTGGCAGGGTGCAGGATTGGGGCGGGGTCTGCAGGGGAGAGAGGGAGTGCGGGGGAGTGGCGCACAGGTGACGCGGCTGGAACAGCCGACGGTACACAGGTGTGTCTAATCACTCTCTGTGTATTTCAGTAGTGTGCGGGCCCTGGAGACGGGAGAGGACGGAAGCAGAGCGGAGCGGAGGTGCAGCTCTGCTGACGGTGCAGATGCACGGAGAACCTCTGAAAAGAGACAAACTTTTGCTGGTAGAAAGAAATAAAAGATTTCTACCCAGATCCCGGTATCTGCTGTCTTGTGTGACCCCGTAGCAATGAGACCTGCTACAGTTATTATACCAAAATATCATCTACAGACATGGATCTTTTCAAAAATCATAAGTAAGTTTGGTCACATTGAGTGGTACTGACCAGTGAAATTTTGTGCTCTGGCCCATGGGCTACACCGCCCAAGTCCTTGTTTTTCTAATTTCACTTGCACTCGTAGTGTTTTGAAAGGTTGAATGATGGAGGCGGCTGATAACCTCCCCCTAAGTTTTAATTATGCTTTTCCAGTGTGATCATTGGCTGCTAACGACGTGATTACAGCCTTACTGATGAAGGTAAACCCACATCCTTGCAAGCTTACACACCCGAGACATTCAGTGGCTTTAATGAAGTATATGATTGTTGTAAACACGCGGCGGCCTCCTGAGGACGAACCCTGCTAATCATGGTTATTGGCGGGAGCGGAGAGCGAGATAGCAGAACAACCCCAGCTCCACATGAGAAGCCCAGCAGGGATCTGACCGCCAGACTTGAGGCGCTGCATGCGTCCTCACCCTCCTCCTACTCCTCTTCAAAAGGATGCCGGCCTCATTAGATTGCCAGGAAATGCAGGAAAGCACTACAAAGATGGCACTGGTGGTCACGGCCCCACATTCACAGAGAAGACTCCAGACGTGATGCAAACGCACTCATCTTTGTGCTGAATTCTAATGGGAGCACGGAAACATCTTCATAAGGACTAATGCTTTTAAAGCTCCTATATTATGCAGTTTTGACACATAGTCGTATTAACCCTTGTGCTGTCTTCAGGTCAAGGAAGGGAAGAAGGGAGGAAAGAAGGAAAGAAGGAAGAAAGAAAAGAAGGAAGGAAGGGAGAAAAGAAGGAAGAAAGGAAGGAAGGGAGGAAAGAAGGAAGGAAGGAAAGAAGGAAGGAAGGGAGAAAAGAAAGAAGGAAGGAAGGGAGAAAAGAAGGAAGGAAAGAAGGAAAGAAGGGAGAAAAGAAGGAAGGAAGGAAGGAAGGGGGAAAAGAAGGAAGGAAGGGAGGGAGAAAAGAAGGAAAAAAGAAGGAAGGAAAGAAGGAAGGAAGGAAGGAAGGAAGGAAGGAAGGAAGGAAGGAAGGAAGGAAGGAAGGAAGGAAGGGAGAAAAGAAGGAAGGAAGGGAGGAAAGAAGGAAGGGAGAAAAGAAGGAAAGAAGGGAGAAAAGAAGGAAGGAAGGAAGGGAGAAAAGAAGGAAGGAAGGGAGGGAGAAAAGAAGGAAAGAAGAAGGAAGGAAAGAAGGAAGGAAGGAAGTGAGAAAAGAAGGAAGGAAGGAAGGGGGAAAAGAAGGAAGGAAGGGAGGGAGAAAAGAAGGAAAGAAGAAGGAAGGAAAGAAGGAAGGAAGGAAGTGAGAAAAGAAGGAAGGAAGGAAAGAAGGAAGGAAGGAAGGGAGAAAAGAAGGAAGGAGGGGAGGAAAGAAGGAAGGAAGGAAAGAAGGAAGGAAGGAAGGGAGAAAAGAAGGAAGGAAAGAAGGAAGGAAAGGAGAAAAGAAGGGAGGGAGGAAAGAAGGAAAGAAGGAAGGAAGGGAGGGAGAAAAGAAGGGAGGAAGGAAAGAAGGAAGGAAGGGAGAAAAGAAAGAAGGAAGGAAGGGAGAAAAGAAGGAAGGAAAGAAGGAAGGAAGGAAGGGAGAAAAGAAGGAAGGAAGGAAGGAAGGAAAGAAGGAAGGAAGGAAGGGAGAAAAGAAGGGAGAAAAGAAGGAAGGAAGGGAAAAAGAAGGAAGGAAAGAAGGAAGGAAGGAAGGGAGAAAAGAAGGAAGGAAGGGAGGAAAGAAGGAAGGAAGGAAAGAAGGAAGGAAGGGAGAAAAGAAGGAAGGAAGGGAGGAAAGAAGGAAAGAAGGGAGAAAAGAAGGAAGGAAAGGAAAAAGAAGGAAGGAAGGAAGGGAGAAAAGAAGGAAGGAAGGGAGGAAAGAAGGAAGGAAGGAAAGAAGGAAGGAAGGGAGGGAGAAAAGAAGGAAGGAAGGAAGGAAGGGAGGAAAGAAGGAAGGAAGGGAGGAAAGAAGGAAGGAAGGAAAGAAGGAAGGAAAGAAGGGAGAAAAGAAGGAAGGAAGGGAGGGAGAAAAGAAGGAAAAAAGAAGGAGGGAAAGAAGGAAGGAAGGAAGGAAGGAAGGAAGGAAGGAAGGGAGAAAAGAAGGAAGGAAGGGAGAAAAGAAGGAAAGAAGGGAGAAAAGAAGGAAGGAAAGGAAAAAGAAGGAAGGAAGGAAGGGAGAAAAGAAGGAAGGAAGGGAGGAAAGAAGGAAGGAAGGAAAGAAGGAAGGAAGGGAGGGAGAAAAGAAGGAAGGAAGGAAGGAAGGGAGGAAAGAAGGAAGGAAGGGAGAAAAGAAGGAAAGAAGGAAGGGAAAAAAGAAGGAAGGAAAGAAAGAAGGAAGGAAGGGAGAAAAGAAGGAAGGAAGGGGGAAAAGAAGGAAAGAAGGAAGGAAGGGAGGGAGAAAAGAAGGAAGGAAGGAAAGAAGGAAGGAAGGAAGGAAGGGAGAAAAGAAGAAAAGAAGGAAAGAAGGAAGGAAGGAAGGGAGAAAAGAAGGAAGGAAGGGAGACAAGAAGGAAGGAAAGAAAGAAGGAAGGAAGGGAGAAAAGAAGGAAGGAAGGGGGAAAAGAAGGAAAGAAGGAAGGAAGGGAGGGAGAAAAGAAGGAAGGAAGGAAAGAAGGAAGGAAGGGAGGAAAGAAGGAAAAAAGAAGGAAGGAAAGAACGAAGGAAGGAAGGAAGGGAGAAAAGAAGGAAGGAAGGAAGGGAAAAAAGAAGGAAGGAAAGAAGGAAGGAAGGAAGGGAGAAAAGAAGGAAGGAAGGGAGGAAAGAAGGAAGGAAGGAAAGAAGGAAGGAAGGGAGGGAGAAAAGAAGGAAGGAAGGAAGGGAGGAAAGAAGGAAGGAAGGGAGGAAAGAAGGAAGGGAGAAAAGAAGGAAGGAAGGAAGGGAGGAAAAAAATGAAGGAAGGAAAGGAGAAAATAAGGAAGGAAAGAAGGAAGGAAGGAAGGAAAAAAAGAAGGAAGGAAAGAAGGAATGAAGGGAGAAAAGAAGGAAAGAAGGAAGGAAGGGAGGAAAGAAGGAAGGAAGGGAGAAAAGAAGGAAGGAAGGGAGAAAAGAAGGAAGGAAGGGAGAAAAGAAGGAAGGAAGAGAGAAAAGAAGGAAGGAAGGGAGGAAAGAAGGAAGGAAAGGAAGGAAAGAAGGAAGGAAGGGAGAAAAGAAGGAAGGAAGGGAGAAAAGAAGGAAGGAAGAGAGAAAAGAAGGAAGGAAGGGAGGGAGGAAAGAAGGAAGGAAGGAATGAAGGAAGGAAGGAAGGAAAAAAAGAAGGAAGGAAAGAAGGAATGAAGGGAAAAAAGAAGGAAAGAAGGGAAAAAAGAAGGAAGGGAGGAAGGAAGGAAGGAGAGAAGGAAGGAAGGGAGAAAAGAAGGAAGGAAGGGAGAAAAGAAGGAAGGAAGGGAGAAAAGAAGGAAGGAAGGGAGAAA
Organism: Cololabis saira; assembly: GCF_033807715.1. Taxonomy (NCBI): domain Eukaryota; kingdom Metazoa; phylum Chordata; class Actinopteri; order Beloniformes; family Belonidae; genus Cololabis; species Cololabis saira. The sequence continues at coordinate 9,428,119 of NC_084587.1, read as the reverse complement.
GAAGGAAGGAAGGGAGGGAGGAAAGAAGGAAGGAAGGGAGGAAAGAAGGAAGGAAGGGAGGAAAGAAGGAAGGAAAGGAAGGAAAGAAGGAAGGAAGGGAGAAAAGAAGGAAGGAAGAGAGAAAAGAAGGAAGGAAGGGAGGAAGGGAGGAAAGAAGGAAGGGAGGGAGGAAAGAAGGAAGGAAGGGAGGAAAGAAGGAAGGAAGGGAGGAAAGAAGGAAGGAAAGAAGGAAGGAAGGGAGAAAAGAAGGAAGGAAGAGAGAAAAGAAGGAAGGAAGGGAGGAAGGGAGGAAAGAAGGAAGGGAGGGAGGAAAGAAGGAAGGAAGGGAGGAAGGAAGGAAGGAAGGGAGAAAAGAAGGAAGGAAGGAAAGAAGGAAGGAAGGGAGGAAAGAAGGAAGGAAGGAAGGAAGGAATGAAGGAAGGAAGGAAAAAAAGAAGGAAGGAAAGAAGGAATGAAGGGAGAAAAGAAGGAAAGAAGGGAAAAAAGAAGGAAGGAAGGAAGGAAAGGAAGAAAGAAGGAAGGAAGGAAGGAAGGAAGGAAGGAAGGAAGGGAGGAAAAAAATGAAGGAAGGAAAGGAGGAAAGAAGGAAGGAAGGGAGAAAAGAGGAAGGGAAGAAGGAAGGAGAGAGCAGGAGGAAAGAAGGAAGGAAGGAAGGAAGGAAGGAAGGACAGGAGAATGAGGTCATTTTGACCCAAAGACAGTACAGGGTTAAAGCTCCTATATTATGCAGTTTTGACACATAGTCGTATTAATAAAGCACCATGTGGAGTTGTTTTACTTTGATTGGGACTTGTTTGCCTGAACATTTCAATATTTTACTGCTTTATTAACCCTCGCCTCCTAAAATGACAGCCGGACGGCCTGAAAACCGGGTGTTTGACAGTTTTAGTCCATTTTAAAGCTTTGAAAGTCAGGAAAAAGCAATATTAAGGACGCTTTTTCAATAAGGCTTTAAAAATGGGAAAGGAAGTAGTAATTAAAGACACAAATTCTGCTGGAGCTCGTGCGACCAAACGGACCGTGTCAGCAGGTTTTGCACCAAGGCCTCGGGGGGAAAACTGGACAAAAATAAGACACCAGTAACTTCTTTATTTCTGTGTGTTTCTCAGTTTCCAAGAAGAGGAGCATCAGGTTTGGAGATTTTCTCCATTTACTGTCTTTATTGGCTCAGTAATTCGTCAGCTGTGCTCATCAATCTGTTCCCGTGTTAATTAATCATTGTTGAAAATGCATAAACAATAATATGCTCAGAAGCGGTTCAAAATTCATGATTCTTGACAGCTGACTGCTCAAAGAGGATTGATAATAAGCTCAGTAATGCTGCCTTGTAGATCCGGTCGTCTAAACAACCCGAACACGCTGAAAAACAGCACAAACAGAGTAAAAGAGGCAGAGCCACTTCAGTATATAACTCTGATGATGACTTCAGGTGCTTCTACTTCTTTCTACTTTCTTTTTAAGAAGCTTTAATGACTTTTTGTGACTATCCTCTGCCGGATTTACATTTACTGATATTTACATCGTACAAGGCGTGAATTTATTAGTTAGTAAGAGGATGACCTTCACCATAATGATCCAAACACACTCAGAGTCTTTAGTGAACTACTTAAAGTTCTCAAGTGCTCAAGGTTTTACTCTGGAAAATATATTTGAAGATTCAGGGATAGACTTTAGAAATGCTCATCTAATCTACAACCAGAAATATCCTGTTTTTGGAGAAAGAAGGCTCCCGGTCATCATTCTTTTTCTCTTTGGTGTGAAGAGTTCGTCTGGTTCCTCCGGGTTTGATCTTGATTTCGTACCAACTTATGAAGTAGAAGCCGTCTCTGGATGCTTTTGGACAAACACACAGCCAAAGTGAACCCAAGCAAGAGTTAAAACCAGGCTAGCGTGATCATAAAAACGCCCGTGGATGACTACAGTATATAAATACATATGTGTCTTTTTAATCCGGTGTTATTGGCACTTCTGCAGCCATGTTGGTTATTTTGAAGAGTGGACGCTCCAATCGATTCGGTACGTTTTGTACCAGAGCAATGCCCGTGATTGAGGGGCATTTCACGGGACAAACTTTTTGCCAAGTTGATTAATACGGCTGCCCAGTCCCTGGTCTGGTCTTCAAGAACTGTTTCAGATCAGGTGGCTGACTTGGCCATTGAAGACTCTTCCATTTATTTGCCTTCTGAAAGTCTTGAGTTGCTTTTATATGTCTTCTGTCAGCAGCATCATCACCATCATCATCATCCACATACACCACTGAGCCCATTCCTTTCGCAACCATGCTTGCCCAAACCATAACACCACCGCCGTGTCTGGTGATCCCCCCCTAGGGATCATGAGCAGTTCTTTTCTTTCTCTCTTCTTGAATAAATGTACCAAACGGTTGATTCGGCCCACACCCAGGGTTCTAGCCATCTCTCCTCTAGAGTCATGTGCCTCCTTCACTTCTTTAACTCCACATTGTCATGCGACAGAAGGGAAAGGACTCAGATCCAAGACTCTGGACAGCGACAAAACTCAATAAACCTTTAATACAGTCCAGGTTCGGTACCCTGAGGGATCCAAAAACAGAGGTCCACAATACAAGCTGGGTCAAGGATCACTGGGAGACAAACAAAGGCTAGATTACTTGGCACAAGGGACAAAGACGAACTGGCAAATGGAAGCTGCATGTGGTGAGTTACAGTTTTTCACAATTGTTTAAACACATTTATTTGAACATCAGACACAATGTGCACAACCTGAAACTCATGTTTCAGGTGGCTGAACCAATCCTGCTGAACTCCAAGCACATTTACTGCTCTAAACTCAAATTCCCATTCCATACCACACATTTCTCACAACACTACACACAATTCCCAATACCCTGCACACTCTTCCTGAATTCCCTCTCTTGCTGTTCACACAGAACACACAGTCAATCACATTTCTAAACTCCAAAGGCTGTTGTGCAATATGCAATCAGCAATTTGCCATTGAATTCATATTCATTGATGAAGCAGGGTTCAACCTTGTAAAAAGAAGGCGCCGATGGAGGAATATCATCGGCCAGCGTGCCGTCACAGAGGTCCCTGGCCAATGTGGAGGGAACATAGCAATGTGTGCTGCCATCAATCACCACGGCGTCCTCCATCACCATGCCACCCTTGGCCCCTACAACACTGCACTTCTTCTAGCATTCCTGGACCAGCTCTACAACATCATTGTCCAGCCAGACCAGATGGAGGACACAGAGGTGGTCAGGTTCGTTGTTATCTGGGACAATGTCAGTTTCCACCGAGCTGCTCTGGTCCGTGAGTGGTTCAGGGTCCACTCAGAAGTTGATGTCCTATATCTCCCTCCATACTCTCCCTTCCTCAACCCAATTGAGGAGTTTTTCTCTGCCTGGAGATGGAAGGTATACGAAAGAAACCCTCAGACACGGATCCCACTGATGCAGGCCGTGGAGGACACATGTGGCGATGTCACTGCTGAGGCCTGTCCAGGCTTCATGCGGCATTGTAGGAGATTGTTCCCCCGCTGCTTGGCCAGGGAGATCATCGCCTGCGACGTGGATGAGGTCCTGTGGCCAGCCAGGGATGAAAGGCAGGATGCAGCCTAAAACTTTTGTTCTGTTTCTATTTTCTGTCAAGTTTTCACCCACAGCTTGCTGTGATGTCCAGTGGACTGCAAATTTTGAGTCCAAATACTGTAAAATATTATTTGTTGTTACAGTAAAGAATTGTGTGTTTTCTATTTGAGTAGCCTATACATATGAATACTATATGGTGATACATTACATCCAACAGCTGAAGGTGTAACACTGAATATACAAAAGCATGATTGTACTGAGGCATTCATATAGTGTCTTCCATTCTGCACATCAGTGAGAAGGAAATACCATTTAGTGAAGAGTTAACACTGTTTTGAGGGTAGAGTGTGCTTTTGCAAGAGAAGTGTAGGATTTTGCATTTTGTGTGTGAGTTTTGTAATTTGTGTTTAGAGTTTTGCGAAAGTGAGGTAGTCTATCAGGAAATGTGTTTAAACAATTGTGAAAAACTGTAATAAATAGACACAGGCAATGAGACACAGGTGGATAACATCAAAGAGTGGAAGAGGTTGATTAAATGAGGGAATCTCCAGAGGGGTATTCCAGGAAGCAGGTTCAACAAATTCCGAGTTTAAACCTGAACTCCGAGTTGACTTAACCTGAGATAGGAAACTAACAGCTGATATGAGTTAGTTCAATCAACTCTGAGTTTGTTAACCTCGAGTTAAGCGCGTGCGTGAAGAAAATAAAAAACCATCATCAGTAGAGCCCTGATACAAAGATTCACCATGGCAATCGGCGACAACAAAAGATCCACATACTTTTTCTTTTTTTTTTTACTTTATTTAAAATTTCAATTTACAAAATCCCTTTGAGGAAACATTAGTTTGCATCTGAAGATCCACATACTTCATGCCACTGGAGTTAGAAGTGTTAATACGTGCGTATGGCAAGTATGAGAGCATATTTCGGGAAAAAAAACAGCTGCAGCAGTAAAGGAGAGAATTGGCGTGGGAGAAAGTTGCTGCAATCCATGTGTAAGTTTGAATGCAGTATTCATTTAACATTTAAGCACACTGTCTTATAATATTACAGATGAAAACAGTGGTGGAATGGTATTGAATTAAATTTTATTGTCATTTAGATCAGGGGCAGCCGCCACACCTCGGCTTCAGGGGAAAATGTAAATGTTTTTTTTATTTTTTTTTATACATTTATGGAATTACTCTGTGTCTATTTGTATTGATTTATTCTATTACTTAATACATATAAAATAACTAGAAATGCATATCAGAACAACATGATGGATTTCACTAGGTATTATCTTTCCCAACACTTGTACCCCCTCATATCTTGAAATGTCCCAGTGTCCCTGAAGACAGTGGTCGCTATCAATCTGGTTTTTAGCGCTCTGCAGTTTTACTAACTTACAAAAATGAAAAGGAAGCAGACAACCACGCAATTTTAAAAAAAAAAAGAAAGAAGGCCAATGTTGCCCCAGCAGCAGAGGATATTAACGAGGCTGTTAGCCACTGATGGATTAATTATGCAAGTTAATTTTAAGGTAAGATATCAAATCACCCTACCCTCTTATAAATCTGTTTAAGGGAAATATTTGACTTTTTTTTTTACTCTCTCCCTCTTTCTGTCTTCTGCTCCCTCCCTCTCCTTTTTGCATTTGGACTTTAACTGTTTGAAGTTAAACTCGGATGTCCCTGTGTTATTGTTGCACTGACATAGTGAAAAAAATATGTTGCGTTTGTCAGATACGCTTTTTCTGCTCTCTAACTCTGCTGCTTGCTGTCCGTGGTGCAGAAAATGGATGTGTATTGCGTAAAGGCCCATTGGCTGAATTGACGCCACTGAGGGAGGAGACAGAGAGAAACTCAGGCTTTATTGAAGTAAACCTGCTAGCGAGCAGGTTAGGTTCAGAGGCTCAGTTGCCATAGTAACTGACTGAAGTTAAATCACTTTCTGGAACTGAAAACTCCGGATTTCCCTCATCTCAGGCTTAACAAACTCAGAGTTTTCACAAAACCCGCTTCCTGGAATACCCCTCAGGAGTTGTCAGTGCTGCAAATGACACACATTGGTATCGCCAATGGGTACTTCCCTTTTCTCTTTTGAGCTGTTTCCTTTGGCCCAGGTCCTCAGGAAACCACCGCCCTGCACGTTTTAGACGTTTCTCTGCTTCATCATACCTGATTCAAATGATTAAATCCCCTTATGAACTTGAAATGACTGCAACCCCTAAATGGTAAAAGCTATATTTGTGTCAAACATCTTAAACTAAAGCTGAAAGCCTAGACTTTGAGGTTGTTTTATTTACTCGGTCTTTGTCCGAAGACACGTGGTCTTAACCATCATCAAGAACTCTTTACTATACCGTCAGCAGCTTTGCTAGTTTGGGTTATTTGCCGGCGTATTTGCAGGATTACTGAGTAAGTCCTGGACAGATTAGAGCAGAAATTTCACCAGAGGTGGGGCTCGTTCAAGCTGATTACGTTTTAATGGCATCCCGTGTTCAGGAGCTTTTCACGCAGCCTTGGTGGAGATGCGCAGCCTTGGACTCCTCTTTTTATTCAGATCACAGACCCAAGTGGACCACATTGATCAGCACTTGTGATCCGCAGTACTTCAGCAGCACCGCGGTTTCAAACTGACATTAAAAATTAACCCATGACAGTAGGATTAACACATCTGCAGTAGCTGGGGAGTCGTGATCAGGTAGCAGGACTGGTTTAAACCGGTCTGGTTTTGCCCTGATTCACAGTCAGACCGAACCAATCCCAACCTGCGAGGACGGAATTTACTAGAGGAATTTCCTTAAACTTGAGAAGCCAGGATCATTTTATGGCATTTTTAGATGAAAAGTCACTGAAAAGACAGTTCAGTGTCATTGTTGTCAGAAATATTTTTGTCCGCTGATCTATAATCAATTGTTTGAATATTTAAAGCGCTAGATACACTTTCACACTAAAAGACGAAAACAGAAATAGATTATTTATCAGAAACTGTTTCAGTAACTATTTAAAATGCTAACCAGTACTGGAGTTGAGGGGGGATGAGGGGGGATGTCATCCCCCCTGAAATAAAAACGGTCCAAATCATCCCCCCTGTAAAACTGCCATCCCCCCTTTCCATCCCTTATGTCATTTCATCAATGAATGTGGTTTTACTGCTATTTCAACATTTAGAGTCATCACCAGAAAAATAACTTATTTGACTATTTTCACCTGTTTCAACTAAATTTCCACTTGAAATATAGATCTGCCAGTGGGACAAGATTTATCTTCTTATAAGCAAAAACATCTTGTTCCACTGGCAGATTTTTCTACTTATTTTAAGTGAAAATCTACTTGAAACAGGTGGAAATTGTTGTTTTTTCCAGTGATGAGTCTTGTTTTAAGTGTAATGAGATTTTTTTTTACTAAAATGAGACATTTTAACTAGAAATAAGACAAATATTCTTGTTAAGATTTTGAGTTTTTGCAGTGATCCATTTTACTTATCCTGTGAAGGACAGAGTCATATTGATAAGTTCAGAGAACTGTTTTTTATTGTTGTGTTTTGATGTATTTGATGTAAGCCCAGTGGATATTTAAAGCTTACAGAAGGCTGCATTTAACTGCTGCTATGTCATTCCTGCAGTATTTCTGCAGGTGTTTTGGTCACTGCTATTATTTGTAATATATTATATTATTTGTAATCAGCACAAATTATCTGTCCCCATATGATAAAATCCACCATCCCCCCTGATTGTTTTTTACAACTCGAGTACTGATGCTAACGTATATGTCAACAGTATCGCAATAAATTGAGTCTGGTTCAAATGAGGGCCGACTGATCAGGGATCACCGTCATTGATCCGACAGTCGATCTCATAGCTGCTCCTGACCTTCACCGGCTGTTTATTCTGCCGCCGTCATTTGAGCAGACGCTTTTATCCGAGGCGACTTACATCCGAGAGAACAGCACAAGCAAGAAGCTCAGAGTGACCAAATATATAAATATTCAGTAAAGCTGCTAAAACCTTTTCAAGAAACAAAAAATGTTGTTGAATAAAGTGTCTGGATATTGACATTTAAGTCTGTGCGAAAAGTCGTTGTTATAAACACATGTAATTATCACAAGATCTCCAAGATGCATGTTCCATAAAAACCAATGCGGCATCAAACCATCAGAGATGCAAGCTTTGATGCGCTGATAGCACGCTGGATGGTTCCTCTCTTCAGCCTGGAGGACCTGACCTCTACGGTTATATTTTGATTCCTTGTCTATTTTTCTTCGGCTCATTTTAGGTGAGCTCTGGTCCAAAAAAGATGAAGGTGTTTGTGGGTAATGTTCACTTATGACGGAGCTGGATGAGACGCTGACCTAAGGTGATGTAATGACTGAGCAGAGAGATATGTGAAATACGCCGGACATCCCTGACTTACGGCTTCTTCCTTGCACGGCGGAGCTTTAACCCGTTAGTACTGAGCTCATGCCGTTATCTTAATTGCACAATCTGCTAGGGGCCACAAATGTCACAGGCGTCCAGTATTTACTGGAGAAGGTTTCTCCAGATTTTTGAAATCTTTTTAATAATTTTATTTCATCCTGTGGATGATGAGATATTTAATTCAGCTCAAAACTACTTCTTAATGCCTAAAGGGAAATGAATTGCTGCAGTAGTCATGATTTAAGTCTCCTCAGAGACTCATTTTAGAGGGTTGTAGTTATTGGCGGGAAGGATCTCCTTTCGACCTGCAGCGGTCTGGAGCGGGGGTCGGCAACCCGCGGCTCTAGAGCTCTTTAGCGCCGCCCTAGTGGCTCCTGGAGCTTTTTCAAAAATGTTTTAACTTTTTTTACTTTTTTTCTTCTTTTTTTACTTTTTATCTCTTTTTTTCTCTTTTTCTTTTTACTTTTTTTCTTCTCTTTTATTTTTTTCCCTTTTTTCTCTTTTTTTCTTCTTTTTTCCTCTTTTTTTTCCTTTTTTCTCTTTTTTTCTTCCTTTTTCCTTTCCTTTTTAATCTCGACATTTCGACTTTTTTCTCGAGATTGTACTTCAACATTAATCTCAACATTCTGACTTTTTTCTTAAAATTTTGACTTTTTTCTCAACATTTCAACTTTTTTCTCGAAAGTTTGACTTTTTTCTAAAAATTTTGAATTTTTTCTCAACATTTCAACTTTTTTCTCAAGATTGTACTTCAATATTAATCTCGTCATTTCGACTTTTCTCTCGACATTTCGACTTTTTTCTCGAAGTGCATAACGAAAAAAAAAATCTTCCCTCAGTTATAACTAATATAGCTACATGCAGCATGTGTGACCTTCATTCTAAGGCTTATACAAGACTTTTCATTTTTTGCGGCTCCAGACATTTGTTTTTTCTGTTGGTCCAATATGGCTCTTTCAACATGTTGGGTTGACGACCCCTGGTCAGGATCTCTTGCGGCGGTCTGTGTTGCAGGATCTACATTAGTCTCTGACTGAAGACACTGTTGCTGAATCACTGTGTTGTGAAGAGGATACTCGGTTGTTTGTGATCTTCATTTTATGAAGTATCATCCTTTGCACAATCATCTCCAGAGGGTCCAACCAGAACCAGCCTTCTTTATCCGGATCTTTAAGTCCCTGGTTCTGATGCTGCTCCCCAGCAGATGACTGCAGATGTGACTGAACTCTCCACAACAATCTCATAAAAGATATTCAGCATCTTTCTGAGGGACCTAAACTTCCTTAGGGAGAAACGTCTGCTCTGTCCTTTCTTATAAACATCGTCAGTGTTGTATCTTCAGTCCACTTGGGTGTCCGGGTGAACATTGAGGTATTTAAACTCATCCACCAGCTCCACTTCTTCTCCCATGATGATCCTGCTCTCCTAAAACCCCAATCACCTCCTTTAGTCTCAGCCACATTAAAAATGAGATGATCGTTCTCACATGATGCCAGAAAATGCTCCACTGGTTCTCTTTACATCCACAACCGTTAATCAAAGTCTCTTTAAACTGAGACACAATGTTTTCATTTTTATTTTTTTAAGGATATTAAGATTCAAATTTTTTCAGATTGAATTATATTTGTTGTGAGACGGCTCTCTTAACCCTTGTGATGTCTTTGGGTAAATATGACCCAATTCTTCCTTCCTTCTTTACTCCTTTTTCTTCCTACCTCCCTTTCGCCATTCGTTCCTTTATTACCTTCTTTGCTTTTCCTTCTTTCTTTCTTTCCTTTTCTCCATTCCTTCCTCCCTTCCATCTTTTCTCCCTTTCCTATACTTCCTTCCTTCCTTTCCTTCTTTTCTCCTTCCTTCCTTCCTTCCTTCCTTCCTTCCTTCCTTCCTTCCTTCCTTCCTTCCTTCCTTCCTTCCTTCCTTCCTTCCTTCCTTCCTTCCTTCCTTCCTTCCTTCCTTCCTTCCTTCCTTCCTTCCTTCCTTCCTTCATTCCTTCCTTCCTCCCTTCCATCTTTTTTCCCTTTCCTACTTCCTTCCTTCTTTCCTTCCTTCCTTACTCCCTTTCCTACTTCCTTCCTTCTTTCCTTCCTTCCTTCCTTCCTTCCTTCCTTCCTTCCTTCCTTCCTTCCTTCCTTCCTTCCTTCCTTCCTTCCTTCCTTCCTTCCTTCCTTCCTTCCTCCCTTCCATCTTTTTTCCCTTTCCTACTTCCTTCCTTCTTTCCTTCCTTCCTTACTCCCTTTCCTACTTCCTTCCTTCTTTCATTCTTTTCTCTTTTCTCCCTTCCTTACTCCCTTTCCTACCTCCTTCCTTTCCTTCTTTTCTCCTTTCTTCCTTTCTTCCTTCCTTCCTCCCTTCCATATTTTTTCCCTTTCCTACTTCCTTCCTTCTTTCTATCTTCTCTTCTTTCTCCCTTCTTTCCATCTTCTCTCCCTTCCTTACTCCCTTTCCTACTTCCTTCCTTCTTTCATTCTTTTCTCCTTTTTTCCTTACTTCCTTCTTTCCTCCCTTCCTTACTCCCTTTCTTCCTTCCCTCCATCTTTTCTCCCTTTCCTACTTCCTTCCTTCCTTCTTTTCTCCTTTCTTCCTCACTTCCTTCTTTCCTTCCTTCCATCTTTTCTCCCTTCCTTACTTCCTTTCCTACTTCCTTCCTTCCTTCTTTTCTCCTTTCTTCCTCACTTCCTTCTTTCATTTCTTCCATATTTTCTCCCTTCTTTCCATCTTTTCTCCCTTCCTTACTCCCTTTCCTACTTCCTTCCATCTTTTCTCCCTTCACCCTCCCTTGACCCACAGACAGCACAAGGGTTAACACGTGATGTGTTTTCTTCGTTCTATTGGGTTTATGACATTTTAAAATCCTCATATTTAGTTTTGATTTCTCTTTAACCCAATAATTTGTTTTTTGATTGGGATATATAGCATTTGCATATCAGCGTTGGGGGTATATGTGTCAGTCTGGGTGAGGTATTGGGTCAGGATCTATGGTGGAAACTAAAAAAGAAATGTAGCCGCGGGGCATGTTAGGAGGCCGCTCAGCGCACGTCGTCCTGCCCTTCAGAGGGAGGCCGTGCATCTGTTGGGGAAAAGTCCCCATCTGGTTACTAAGCTTCCACATATTAAGTTTGAAAGTCACCCTGAAAGCAGATAAAGACCGTCAGAGGGAGAGACGGAAAGTCTGAGTTTATACCCTCGGATTAATATCTGCTGGTCGTAATAAAATCCCTCCACCGGTTCAGTTTCACAGGCCTGCTTCTGCAGGGGATTAAGAGGTCACACACACACACACACACACACACACACACACACACACACACACACACACACACACACACACACACACACACACACACACACACACACACACACACACACACACACACACACACATTACCTGCAGATACCAGTTAACCTGGCTTACAGTGAATTATGTTCATCTCTACTTTTACATTTATCTCCATCACTGAGGGCAGAAAGAAAGCTACATGGTTTGAAGATGCAGAGTTTAGCAGATTTCACTGGAGAATCAGCCTTAATGCTCACGTCATCATAGTGATGTTTATTCTTTTAATTGATCCATTTTTCAAAGGAGCAGAGGGCTTCCTGCAATCTAGACAGTGGTTACCTAGCAACCCCGCTGGAGGAGGAGATGTAACTGAACCACCAAGTGATCCACCTCAGCAGCCGCGATGCCTGAGCGTAACTGAGAACTAGTCATGTGACAACCAGTTTCTGCTGTAGTGACCTTGCATTATGGGATACAGTATGTGATGTAAACTGGTCATTTATATACTATAAATTATAATGGAAGTAGTTCCCCATTGGGATGATTGTTTGTTAACTTTTTTGGTGAGTTGGTGGTGTTTTAGGACAAAAACAAAACAAACCATCACATACTGTATCTCGTAAGTTACAGCAGTGTTCAGAGTCCCCGGACTTGCTTCACGTTAAAGTTCTTTATTTGTAAATACGTTGCGTTCAGTTCAACGTTCTCACAGAAATGAACGTGTTCAATGAATGTGTTCATTTGAACACGTTCATGCACTGGCGTCTGATATATGTATTTTTCTCCTCAGATCATGCCGAGCACAGAATCTTCTGACGCTCATTTCTGAGAGAACCATCTGCTGCAACGTGCAGGAAATGTCTTTGTGCGTCAAACCGCTGTGGAACAAGTCCTTAATCAATCTTTAAAAAATAATCCTTAATGTGTTGTTCCAGCGCCGCCATGGTAGCCATGGTTACCCGAACTGCCGCGTACCATGGATGTAGAACCGCCGGGTCACGTAAACCCGACCAATTAAATATTAAAATCAAATTCAGTCCCGTGGCCCGTTTTTCTATTTCGTATTTTTGATCTGTGCCTAAAATTGAAATATGAAAAACCAGACGTTTTTTCCGTTTCCGTGTTATAATGAAAAACAAATAACAAAATAACCAGTCACTTTTTCATGTTTTGGTTTTTGATTGCCAATTGAAAATGGAAAGAACGAATGATACACGGGTTATTATCCGTTATCCGATTTCATTGATGTGTTTGAAAACTGAAATTGGGAATTAAAACAGCGAGTGGAAAACTCTTTTCTCTATTTCCTATTCGTTTCCAAGGATACTGAAAACAAGGATTGCACATTTTGCCGCATTCAATGGGGCATTTTTCCACCTTCAATCTTTCGAATCGTACACATTACGAGGTCCATGGAGAGCTAGAGCAAAGTCAGCCATCTGTAATCAGAGGACTTCCACCCACTGCTGTCCCCTCTTTTAGCTTTCCAGCCTCGTCATCGGCTTCTTCATCATCTACTGAAAATGCAGCTTCACATGGACCTGGTTTCCAGCTAAATCATTCCACAGGTCCATATATTATGCAGCTGATCCCTGCTGCTAAAATGTAATCCTATGATATTTTTATATGATTTAAAGCAGTGTTTCTCAACTCCGGTCCACGGGCATGTTTTAGACGTTTCCCTCCTCCAACACACCTGATTCTAATGATCAGCTCATCATCAAGCTCTGCAGAAGTCTGATAACAAGCCATTCATTAGAATCAGGAGTGTTGGAGGAGGGAAACATTTGTCCAATCGGAAACGGCCCTTGTTTTCAGTATCCTTGGAAACGAATATGGATAACGGATAATGGATAACGGTCCGTTTTCCATTTTTTAATTTTTTATTATCAAAACAAAAAATGGGAAACTTATTTTGTCATTTCAAAACAAAAAACGGATGGCCACGAAGTTCACGGACCTCATTTGAACCTCCTGAGGCCCGAATACAGAGCTCTCCGTTCTCAGAGTACAGGTTTACTCGTAGTTCCTACAGTATCCAAATGTAGATCTGGAGGACGGGTTTTCTGCTATCAATTATTTTATATTATCAATATTTTCTGCTAAATATAATACTCTAAAATTCCATGACCTAGTAGAGCAGAAAACTGTTTTATTTGCCTTTAAAGCACAGCAGAAACTGATTCCAAACTGCATTCAGGATTTGTTCCAAATAAAAGAAACCCGCTCTGACCTGAGGGGGAAACTCATGTTTGAGATGACGACAGTAGGAACAAATATTAAAAAGAGATGTACATCAATTTAGGCAAGAGAAATATGGAATAGTTGTGACAACGACCTAAAAATGTGCAGGTCTATCTACAAGTTCAAGAAAATTAAAAAAAAAAAATATTGTAAATAAATATAAAACACTATAACTATAAAGTATATTATCAAAAACATTCTAGAATGTGAAACGTCAATTTTATATTTTGTCTTATTTATTTTTTGTCTTCTTTAAGCATTGTTTGTTTCCACGGATTAATGCTAATGTTTCAGATTTAAGCTGATCACAAGATAAAAAGGGTAGAAACTACGGCTTCAGCCTACAACGTTTTGGCAAAAGCAATGTTTATTTTACTTTTTCATTTTTTGTTTTGTAAAAATGGCTTGTACAAGGCTTAAGACCGAAATAAAGACCATTCATTCATTCATTCATTCATTCAATCATCAGGAACCGTTACTATGGAACTAACTTCAAATCTGGGTTAAGGAGGCTGACGCATCTCCTGCTGTTGTTTCTGTTTCTGTAATAATCGTTCTGGGTCTCTGGAAAGAACCTAGAGACAACTTCTGTTGTAATATATAAATACAATTGAATTGATTGAATTGAACTGAATGGAATTGACAGCAACAAGGTAAATAATGTATTTATGTTTATACAATTGTAAATATATTCAGGAAGTAGGGCGTTAAACCAGCGTTCTTCAGGATACACTGCCCTCCTTTCTGACCTTCCTCTGCTCCAACACACCTGATTCAAAAAAATGAAGTCTGCACAAATCTGCTAATGATGCAGGTTTTGTTTTTATGTAAGATGTGTCGGAGAAGAGAAACGTTTATAACGTGCAGGGCGGAGACCCTCAGGAGCCTGGATGGAGGCTGTAAAAGCTGTAAAAGATCTAACTCCACAACTCTGCATCTCCTAGCGTAAGAATGCTCACAGTCTTTAACCCTGGTGCTGTCTTTGGGTCAAAATGACCCAATTCTTCTATCCTTCTTTCCTCCTGCCATGCTCTCTCCTTCCTTCTTCCCTTCCTCTTTTCCTCCTTTTTTACCCTCCTTTACTCCTTTTCCTTCCTACCTCCCTTCCGTCATTCGTTCCTTTATTACCTTCTTTGCTTTTCCTTCCTTCTTTCCTTATTTTATCCATTCCTTCCTTCTTCCCTCCCTTCTTTCCTTTCTTTCTCCCTTCCTTCCATCTTTTCTTCCTTCTTTCCTCCCTTCCATCTTTTCTCCCTTCCTTACTCCCTTTCCTACTTCTTTCCTTCTTTTCTCCTTTCTTCCTTACTTCCTTCTTTCCTCCCTTCCTTCCTTCTTTTCTCCCTTCCTCCGTTCCATCTTTTCTCCCTTCCTTACTCCCTTTCCTACTTCCTTCCTTTTCTCCTTACTTCCTTACTTCCTTCCTTCCAACTTTTCTCCCTTCCTTACTCCCTTTCCTACTTCCTTCCTTCTTTTCTCCTTTCTTCCTTACTTCCTTCTTTCCATCTTTTCTTCCTTCCTTCCTTCCAACTTTTCTCCCTTCCTTACTCCCTTTCCTACTTCCTTCCTTCTTTTCTCCTTTCTTCCTTACTTCCTTCTTTTCTCCCTTCCTCCGTTCCATCTTTTCTCCCTTCCTTACTCCCTTTCCTACTTCCTTCCTTTTCTCCTTACTTCCTTACTTCCTTCCTTCCAACTTTTCTCCCTTCCTTACTCCCTTTCCTACTTCCTTCCTTCTTTTCTCCTTTCTTCCTTACTTCCTTCTTTCCATCTTTTCTTCCTTCCTTCCTTCCAACTTTTCTCCCTTCCTTACTCCCTTTCCTACTTCCTTCCTTCTTTTCTCCTTTCTTTCTTACTTCCTTCTTTCCTTCCTTCCTTCTTTTCTCCTTTCTTCCTTACTTCCTTCTTTCCTTCTTTTCTCCCTTCCTCTGTTCCATCTTTTCTCCCTTCCTTACTCCCTTTCCTACTTCCTTCCTTCTTTTCTCCTTTCTTCCTTCCTTACTCCCTTTCCTACTTCCTTCCTTCTTTTCTCCTTTCTTCCTTACTTCCTTCTTTCCTTCATTCCTTCTTTTCTCCCTTCACCCTCTCTTGACCCAAAGACTGCAGCACAAGGGTTAAACAAAAACCAAACACACTTTTCTTTCTCTCTCTTCAAATTGCAGAGAATCTAAGAATTATGGAGGATGAAGAAGCTGTTTATGTTGTGAAATGCATTCTACTTTGGTGTTTTATGTCTATAAGTGTGTTAAAACTTCAGAGTGAAGTGAACAACACTGCTGACGATCAGCATGACGGCCGGCTTCATCTCCGAGGTGACGGAGGGCGGAGGAATCATGACGGGGTTTCAGTTCCAGCCTGGTCTCGGCGGGTCTGGACCGGCTGCCGTCGCCGAGGGGGACACCGGAGCCCAGGTATGTTCCGGTGTCTCGCAGCTGTTCGCCAACATCAAAGTGAATCTATCACAGTTCAAAGCAAA
Organism: Cololabis saira; assembly: GCF_033807715.1. NCBI lineage: Eukaryota > Metazoa > Chordata > Actinopteri > Beloniformes > Belonidae > Cololabis > Cololabis saira. The sequence continues at coordinate 9,412,155 of NC_084587.1, read as the reverse complement.
GGTCCGGTGTTTGAAGCCGCCCAGTTGGATCCCTGACCTTCACCCAGTGAAGATCTCGAAGGCGTGATGAAGTGTTCGCCCCCAAGTCCCGAGAAAGTAGCTGAGCTGATGCAGTTCTCTCTCTCTTTAAAAAAAAATATCTGTCTGCATGTATTTCAGTGGTTTGTACCGTGACTTGGTAAAAAAACAACCTTTATCCATGACTCATGTACGCATTTTAATCTTGCAGCAGATGTGAGTTTTCTTAAATTTCCTGAATGTGTGTGAGGGTGTGTGTGTGTGTGTGTGTGTGTGTCCTTCACCGTTCCTCTTCCACCGTCCAATCTAACATATTTTATTAATATTTTGATTTCATATTCTGACAGGGAGGACTAAAATCACCAAGGTGAAACACAAAAGGACAAGACAGAGAAGGGTGCGGTGTGTGTAGCGTGGTGTGTGTAGCGTGGTGTGTGTAGCGTGGTGTGTGTAGCGTGGTGTGTGTAGCGTGGTGTGTGCAGCGTGGTGATTCCTGTCATGTTTGTGTGTCCTGATGGTGAAATGTGCTGCAGTGAAAAGGACAGACATGCTAATATGAGACACACAGACCTGAGGACAAAAGGACAAATGGAAAAGTGTGTGAGAGTGTGTAACAGAGGGAGAGAGATGCATGTGTGCAGGTCTATGAGGTCTGTACGTTTTTTGGAATGTTTACATTTTCTGGATTTCTTCTTTTTGTAGCGCCATTGTGAACGTTTATTTATTGTCTCATGAAAAAACTGTGGTAGATGTTGAATAAGCTAGTTTCCAAAATAAGGGTTTATCCTTCTGAAGATGATGCTGTCTTGATTTTGATTTAATATCTATCCACATTGATAAAGAAAAACTGTTGTTCTGATTCATGGCCCAGATTTTATTAAATTCCTTAGTTTCTGGCCATCTTTTAACCCTTGTTCTGTCTTTGGGTCAAAATGACCTAATTCTCCTGTCTTTCTTTCCTCCTGCTCTCTCCTTCCTTCTCCCTTCCTTCTTTTCTCCCCTGGCACATTCTTTTGTTTTCTCCTTTCCTTCCTTCATTTTTTCCTTCCTTCCTTCCTTCCTTCCTTCCTTCTCTTTTCCCTTCCTTCCTTCCTTCCTTCCTTCCTTCCTTCCTTCCTTCCTTCCTTCCTTCCTTCCTTCCTTCTCTTTTCCCTTCCTTCCTTCCTTCCTTCCTTCCTTCCTTCCTTCCTTCCTTCCTTCCTTCCTTCCTTCCTTTCTCCATTCTTTCTTTCCTCCCTTCCTTCCTTCTTTTTTCCCTTCCTTCCTTCCTTCCTTCCTTCCTTCCTTCCTTCCTTCCTTCCTTCCTTCCTTCCTTCCTTCCTTCGGTCCTTCTCTTTTCCCTTCCTTCCTTCCTTCCTTCCTTCCTTCCTTCCTTCCTTCCTTCCTTCCTTCCTTCCTTCCTTTCTCCCTTCCTTCCTTCTTTTTTCCCTTCCTTCCTTCTTTCCTCCCTTCCTTCCTTCCTTCTTTTCTCCATTCCTTTCTTCTTTCCTCTCTTCTTTCCTTCTTTTCTCCCTTCCTTCCTTTCTCCCTTCTTTCCTCCCTTCCTTTTCTACCATCCTCCCTTCCTTCTTTCCTTCCTTCCTTCCTTCCTTCCTTCCTTCCTTCCTTCCTTCCTTCCTTCCTTCCTTCCTTCCTTCCTCCCTTCCTCCCTTCCTCCCTCCTTGACCCGAAGACACTGTTTGTGCAAACAGAAATTAATATTGAAGAAACAATCTTTGGATGCTCCTGTGACTTCTCTTAAAAAAAAACCCAAAACTCGTAAAAAGACAGCAAGACATCTGTAAAACTTTGTATATGACAGTTTAAGACAGTTTGCGGCCTTTGCCAGTCAGTAAAAGCATGATATGTGCCAATTAGGATGTACAGAAACCCCTCAGGTTTTAGGAGTCAGAAATGAGCCGCGTGAATGTGTTTCCGCGCGGCCGCGGGTGGATCGATGGGAATCTGGACGAACGAGTGAAGCTTTTCAACTGATGGGACCAGAATAAACCTTTGACCTGAGGATAGACAGAAACTGACGAAGAACAGAGGCAACATAAGACCCAACACTTTGATCCATTCTCACTTTTTTTCACCCATTTATTTACGATTTTTTTTTTCCATCACAAAGCCCAAATAACTCTTTAAAAATCGGAGAGCTCTGAAGGCTTATTTATTGAAAAATAATCTTGTGCCCTGTCTGTCTGTTTGTTTTTTTTTCCCTTTTTTCTTCTACCAGTGATGGTTGCTTTGATTGATGTCGACTCAGACGAGGCGTTCAGTCTCACTAATGTCCTCCGAGGGGGGTGTCACGGCGTCCGTCATCTCGTGTCCGAGCGTCGAGAGGAGTTTGGATCTGACGTCTGTCGTGGAATGACACCACAGCTCCACTTTGATGAAGACGCATTCCCAAAATATCCTCCCCGTCACTCGTGGGTAAATGACACAGCTTTTTAGTTTGGGTTATTTGTTTCAGTCTGATTGTGGATCACTTGCACAGCCGCCTCCTCCGGCGCTCCGCCCACATGTCGTGCCATTATAGACAGTCTCTGCAGAGCGCCACTTGTCCACGCCGGAAGTCCCTGCAGGGGCAAAGACGCCGGTATTTAGGGGAGTGTCCTGCACAGCTGAAGAGCAGGGGATCCCGCTGAAGGCCGCACTCCCGCCGCACCACCGAGAAGCCCGGCAGGATGTGGTTGATCTCGGAGTCGACCACTTCGCACTGCACCTGCAACCTGAGGCAAGGCAGGTTTATTTGTAGAGCACAATTCAACACAAGGTCATTCAAAGGGCTTTACATCAACATTAAAAGCGGCAAGACAGAAACTGTAAATAACAAATAAAATGAAATAAAATGATAAGAAAAGAGTTAAAATAATAAAAAGCACAAGTTGTTAAAAAGTAAGGGCAGTAGAGTACAGCACAGGGTTCGGCAACCCAAAATGTTGAAAGAGCCGTATTGGACCAAAAACACAAAAAACAAATGTGTCTGGAGCCACAAAAATGAAAATTCTTGTATCAGCCTTAGAATGAAGGCAACACATGCAGCATGTATCTATATTAGTTATAACTGGGGGAAGATTTTTTTTTTCATTATGCACTTCGAGAAAAAAGTCTAAATGTCGAGAAAAAAGTCAAAATTTTGAGATAAAAGTCAGAATGTTGAGATTAAAAAAGAAAGGAAAAGGAAGAAAAAAAGGGAAAAAAAGAAGAAAAAAAGAAAAAGATAAAAAAGGAAAAAAAATAAAAAAATAAAAAAAGGAAAAAAGAAAAGAGAAAAAAAGAAGAAATAAAAGAGAAAAAAAGAGAAAAAAGAAGAAAAAGAAGAAAAAAAAGGAAAAAAGAGGTCAAACATTTTTGAAAAAGCTCAAGGGAGCCACTACGGCGGCGCTAAAGAGCCGCATGCAGGTACACATCTCATTCTAACAATGACAAGAATTACTTTTCTATACGGTCAAAACGTGCAAAGACTGGGTCAAATACAGTATTACAAAAGTAATCTGTGCCTGAGGGGGCGAAACACACCGGCAGACGTGTGAATCCGTGCAGATGCTGTGCAGAAAAAGTTTTTCCTGTCTGAGACAAGTGACGGGAAAGTGGAACTGACATCATCTCAAACTAAATGGGAAGTAGAGATTTCACCACTTTCATCACACTCGAGATGCTAATTTGAAAGAGAACGAAGGAAGTGAAGCGACAAGGAAGTTGTTAAAACTTCAAGGTGGAGGGAAGATGAAAAGGACGAGAGACGCGAGCTACAAGGTGAGCGGCGGAACAGAAACAGAGGAAAGTGGCGCTGTAAACCGAGGCAAACAGGATAAAAGGGAACAAAAGAAATTTGGAGCGCAAAGAAACAGAGTTGGAGGCTGGGAGCAGTCGGGAGGAGGATGTTTGACTCGGAGCGCCGTAGGAAGCAGGAAGATGATTAAAACTGAAAACTCGGGTTTAACCCAGAATGCACTCCTTCAAGGAGCGCTGCAGATCAGCTGGTAATTGGGTTTTTGGACAGTTTTTCACGTCTGTTCTCTCGTTCAGCTGCCACCAGACTCATTGGAGAAAATATATACGTTTTTATTTTGAAGTTCAAAAAGACAAGAGATGTAGTAAAGTTTCTTCACTGCCTTTACAAAACGTACATTTGGAAACTTCACTAAAACTGTTTTCACTGGATAACAAGAGGTGTTTAAATGAGGTCTTGATGACTTTGACCATATTTTGCAGCAATCAAGTCAATTTCCTATTTAGTACTCTAAACCAGGGGTTCCCAACCTTTTTTGAGCCAAGGACCAGCAGAAGTATAAACAAAAAGCTCAGGGGCCGGTTGACAATTTATGTCAATTTTAATAAACATTTTAGAAAAAAACTATGCATTTTAAAATGCAGGCTATCATCAGCGACGTTAGCTGATGTTGTGGCCTTTAAAACTTGCTTCTGCAAATGTAACTCACGTTTTTCCCTTTCGAAAAAATCCACTGGTTTGTCTTTGAGAGAAGGATGTTTTGTATTTAAGTGTCTTTGAAGCTTGGATGGCTTCATTGCTTCGTTGGCGAGCGTTTCTCCACATAAAATACATAGTGGGTTTGGCGCCTCCAAATCGCCCGTTGCAACAAATCCATATTTTATATACATAATGTCGTACTTGCGATTAAAGCTTTTGCTTTTCTTTTTGGTAGGATTTTCTACTTGTTCATCACCATTTCTTTTACTCGAACAACCAGTAAAGAAACGACTCATGGAGGTTTGCTGAGGTCCGCTCATCTCTGCAGCTGACTGAACCTAACCTGCATACAGCACCTGTGCATGGCGCTGTTCAGTCCGGTCGGGTACCAGAACTTATTGTCCGCCAAGCCATGACAGGGCTGCCACTCAAAGAAACACATTTCGATTTATACAAGTTTTGGATGAAATTATATGACAAAAAAATGCAAAAATTGTTTTCTTAAATTTAGTATGAGGTTGCTTTAATTATGTGGCAAATGATAATAAACACGAGAAAGATGGGTACTTCAATGAAAAATAGATATTTTATTCAACTTTGCTGCTGTTCATACAAAAAGTAAATAAAAAACAACAATTTTTTTTCAAAGATTTTCACTTGAAATAAGTAGAAAAATCTGAGATTTTTTTGCTTGTAATGAGAAGATAAATCTTGTTCCACTGGCAGATTTTCCTACTTATTTCAAGTGAAAATTGACTTGAAACAGGTGAAAATTGTCAAATGAGTTATTTTTCTGGTGTTATTTTTCTGGTGATGACTCCAAATGTTGAAATAGCAGTAAAACCACATTCATTGATGAAATGACATAAGGGATGGAAAGGAGGGATGGCAGTTTTACAGGGGGATGATTTGGACTTTTTTTATTTCAGGGGGGATGATTCTGACCGTTTTTATTTCGGGGGGGGATGATTTGGACCGTTTTTATTTCAGGGGGGATGCTGGCTTTAGTTCTTCTGAGGAGGAGACGAGCAGCAGCAGCAAGGAGGGTCCATGAAATCCTCATGAGAAGACTTGAGAAGATTTGGGGGAATCCAGGCTCGTTGGAGCTACAGCTCCATGATGACCAGGTCTACTTCAGATTGAACAGGGAGCAGTTTGACAGCCTGTTTTGGAGTGGGTCCTCAGCAGGATGACAACCACCTTCTCTCCACCGAGATGCCCTCACAGCGCGATGAAATTAAAAAATGTTCAATTCAGACGCAGGCAGGTGAAACGCCCGTGGCAGGTGGCCTCTCCCGCGCCGCCAAGCTCGCCAGCAGAGCGGTCCACTCTTGCGCTGCGGCAGCACATACACAATGAATGGGAAAGCCGGCTGCGGTCCCGCTTTGCGCCCTCTATGTGAAAGGGGCTTAATACTGTTGGCCCCTGAAGGTTACATTTGGCCCCATAATGGCCCCTGTTTCAGAAAAATCCTAGAACCCCCAGTGCCAAGTTTTGTTACCCGCAACTGCGCTGACACGCAAAAAAAAAGAAAAGCTGCTGAGACCCTGTCGTGCAGCGCTGCTCTCGGCAGAGATTGTATGAGGTGAAGTGAAGTGAGATGCCTCACTCCATTGGGAAAAAAACGTCTGGTGACAATTTTGATTATCGCTTTTTTGTCGACAACGTCGGCGAATCATTGCAGCCCTAATTATGATCGGAACACAAGCCATTCCACGGCCCGGTAGTAACGGCTCTACGGACCGGTACCGGTCCGGGGACCGGGGGTTGGGAATCACGGCTCTAAACGATGCTCCAAACCTTACCAGTTTTATACTGAAGTACTAAAAACAACGGCAGTGGGTCAAAAAGCTGCACAGCAGGATAAATAAATAACGATGTTTGGATACCTCTAAGTCGACGGATCATTTTTCAGGTCAGATCCATTTGCCACGACCTAAACTATTGTATTACTGTTGCTTGTTCTGTGTAACATTTAAGGTCAACTTGAAAATGTCCCCCACTAATTAGCTGAAAGGGAAATCACAGATGTTAACTTACTTCCCCTCTGAGAGGACAGCAGTAAAATTCATGTTAGTTCAGTTACATTTTTTAATTTTTCCCAGTTTAGTTAGATTTTCTTTTAAAGCCATACATTTTTTAAGTACAGTTAACTTACACATTTTTATAGTTTTTCAATTAAGTTCAGTTATATTACTCTTGTAAACCTATAAAAATGTTAGTTAAGTTCATAAAAAAAACATTCTGTTACATTTGCTTTTTTTTTACGTTTGTTTAACATTTTATGTAAAGCACTTTGTGTTGCATTTTTATATATGCATGAAAAGCGCTACATAAATAAAGTTTGATTGATTGATTGCTTGTAAAACTACACATTTTGGTTGAATTTGAGTATTTTTCTGTTAACGTCAATTAAATGTTCTTATAACACTATAAAATTTCAGTTACATTTGATTGAATTTTTCCCCCTGTTAACTTCAGTTAAGAAGCTATAAAAGTCTCATTAAGTTAAGGTACTTTTCAAATTTAACATTTCTTTCAAATAAGTACAGTTACATTTTTTTGTAAAACTAGAAATTTTGGTTAAGTTCAGTTGAATTTTAGTTAATTAAATTTTCTTATTACGCTTTACAATTTTATTATGTTTGTTTGAATTTGAATGTCCCCCACAGTAACTACAGCTATAAAAATGTTAAATTGAGGTACATTTAAAAAAAAATTTCAACGAAGTTAAATTTTCTGGTAAACCTATCCCCATAGTCTGACTTGACAAAATAGATGTTTTGTAAGCTGCAGAGCTAAGGTTTTTGATAAGTAAAAGTCTAAATCTGACAAAAATCTCAGTTCACCTTTGTACACGGCTTTATACTACTACTACTATGACTACTATTATTACTACTATCAGTACTGGAGTTGAGGGGGGATGAGGGGGGATGAGGGGAGATGGCATCCCCCCTGAAATAAAAACGGTCCAAATCATCCCCCCTGTAAAACTGCCATCCCTCCTTTCCATCCTTTATGTCATTTCATCAATGAATGTGGTTTTACTGCTATTTCAACATTTAGAGTCATCACCAGAAAAATAACACCAGAAAAATAAGTTATTTTCACCTGTTTCAAGTAAACTTTCACTTGAAATAAGTAGGAAAATCTGCCAGTGGGACAAGATTTATCTTCTTATTACAAGCAAAAAAATCTTGTTCCACTGGTAGATTTTTCTACTTATTTCAAGTGAAAATCTACTTGAAACAGGTGAAAATTGTTGTTTTTTCCAGTGATGAGTCTTGTTTTAAGTGTAATGAGATTTTGTTTTACTAAAATTAGACATTTTAACTAGAAATAAGACAAATATTCTTGTTAAGATTTTGAGTTTTTGCAGTGATCCATTTTACTTATCCTGTGAAGGACAGAGTCATATTGATAAGTTCAGAAAACTGTTTTTTATTGTTGTGTTTTGATGTATTTGATGTAAGCCCAGTGGATATTTAAAGCTTACAGAAGGCTGCATTTAACTGCTGCTATGTCATTCCTGCAGTATTTCTGCAGGTGTTTAGGTCACTGCTATTATTTGTAATATATTATATTATTTGTAATCAGCACAAATTATCTCTCCCCATATGATAAAATCCACCATCCCCCCTGATTTTTTTTTTTACAACTCGAGTACTGACTACTACCATTACTACTACTACTACTACTACTACTACTACTACTACTACTAATACTGTCATTTTTCGCTTTTATCCAAAGCGACTTCCATCTGAGAGAACAACACAAGCCAGAATCCCATAGTATGTCCAGCTGGATCAGAGCTGGTCAGACTGCTGAGAGTCCAGTTGGAACCAGGTGCTGCCATGCCAGTGCTAGGTTTTTATTTCTTTATTCTAATGATACGAGCGTACCCCACTTTCCCTCCACCTACCCGCGCAGAGCCTCCTTGTTGTTGATGAAGCGGAAGTGGGCCGGTTCGCAGATAAAACCCGCCAGCTGGCAGGCGTCGACACACGACTGCCCTTCCAGAGACACGAGCAGCCGGAGGGAGCTGAGGGGCGGCCAGGCGGCGGGAGCCGGCACGCCAGATGTCCACACCAGCACCGTGGAGTTGGGCAGCGGCACAAACAGAGGTCCCAACCCGCCGCTGCCAGCAGCAGATCCTTGTCTGGAGACGTTGGCTGGAATAAAAGCAGGCTCCGGGGCACAAAACTCCTAGGAAAATATGAAGAAAATTAGACTGTGCTGTGTTTGTTTTGTTAATCCAACTGTTAAAAGAATACCATATAGTCCTTTTATGGGCCATTTACGGCTCAGCACATAAACCGCTGCTTTGTTCAGACAGCAAGTGGTTTTCTGTTACTCAATAGAGCAGCATGAGTTTATTAAAACTACAGTCGGTTTTCCATTTGTGTCTACAAGAGATGCCTTCAGGCGCCGTATCGACTCGCAGTCAATAACGTGCCGGAAGGTATTTGCAGCACGTGCTTTGTTAAGCACAACATCGCTGCAGTTAGACGTGTGAGATGGAAGTGAGCAGATTTGCAGGGAAACGCATTTGTGCGTGTGTGGAGTAAAAACAGAATTAAGCCTCTTTGGAGAGACGGGATCACATGTGCAAGTGATGCTGATGCAGCTTTGCAGGAGTCGACCCTGAAATGAGCAAATGTAGAAACCCAACTCCCCCCCAAAACATTTTAATGTAAAAAGCTGAGAAAATGCATTATTTTGAAGAAAAAAGATCATTTTGAATTTGATGGCAGCAACACGTCTAAACCAGAGTTAGGTGTTGAGACCAGCGGCTGGAGCTCTGGGAGAGGAACGTCGTCTCATCCTTGAACATGGTCAATGGTCCTGCGTCTGCTAAGTTTGTTTGATTCTGTGTTTATGATGCTTTAAATGCTCTCACTTGATGACAGGTCTAGACGGCAGGCAGACCAGGTCGGCACCTGCACTCTTCCACCATGACGCAGCGCTTTTTATTGGATGCAGGACAGTTTCTCATCGTCCTGCTGGAAGATGCAAAGCCTTCCCTGAAGAACAAGCTGTCTGGATGGGAGCAGCCTCTCAGCATCCATGTTTGCCCTTCCAGATGTGCCAGCTGTCCACTCCACAGACACTAGAGCAACCGTGCCATCAGGCCCCCCTCAGTCTGTCAGGACAGGGAACAGGGGCCTCATTTATAAAGCTTGCATGCGCACAAAACAGGGCTTGAAACATGCGCACACCACCTTCTACGCAGGTTGGGATTTAAAAAAAAGAAACTAACGGAAAAATGTGTGTATCTTTACTCCAACCCTGACCCTTGCGCACAAACATTTTGAAGATATGGGGAACTGGCGACGCAGGCGGTGAGGCGGTGAAATGAAGCCACTTTTAATGTCATCACATATCAGACTTATAATATAATAGCGCTGATCGTGTCCTTCTGTGCTTGAAGCTCAGCGTCAGTCAGGACTCTGGTGCTGCTGCTGCAGCCGCGGTGCAGGACACGCCGGGCCGTGAACCTCCTCGTCACCCACCGCGACAACTGGAGAGTGACTGAGGACAGAACAAAAGAGTGCCGGGCCGCTCTACGGAGCCCCTAAAGGGACACAGATTTTTTTAATATATATAATGAGTTTTACGTGTCCGTGTCCCTTTAGGGGCTCCGTACCTCTTGGCCTCCACCTTCAAATCACACCACTTCTTTTATTTCTGCACACAGCGTTTAGCGCAGCAACGACGTGCTGCCACTCACCCGCTTTATTTTTGTTAGTGATATCACTACTGTGACCACCAAATAATGTGGTTTTCCTGCCTCCACCTCATCCACAACATCTCGATCTCAGTCTCCGTGAAATTTAGTGGCACGGTTGCCCTGGCTCGACACGTCTCATTCATCCTGACGCAGCAGAAACAGACTGCAGGTGGCGCTGCACATGCTCAGCAGGCTCATTCATAGGCAAATGCAATCATCAAGTACTTTGCATTCGCCATTTATGGTATGAAATGAGTGTGTAGAGGGCGGGGTATGAGGCGAATTCACGTGCGCAACCTTCCAGCTGGACTGGGATTTATAAAGATAACATTGCGTGCAGATGTGCGTGCACACGGTTTTATAAATCAGGATTTTTTTTGTGCGCACGCCCTTTTTTCGGCTTTTTGGCGCACGTGCACTTTTAGTATGAATCCTACGCAATCTATTATAAATGAGGCCCCAGGACTTCAGCTAGCATCGTCACCAACACTGGGGTCTCAGTCCCATCCTGAGCAGCTGCATCAGCGTTGGCAGCGCTGCCATCATGGACCACAAACGCCTGCAGAGAGCGGCGATGTCTGCGTCTAAGGTCACCGTTCAGTCTGGACAGCCGAGTAAGAATTTCATTGCACATGTGCGGTCCGTACTGTTCATGCAGGGAATGCTTTGAATCTTGAATTTCAGAGATGCTGCGTTGGAGCTGAGCGACAGATGGTTCCTCTCCTCTTCAGTCCGGGGGATGCATTATTCATGCTTTCCAAGGAGACTTTCACATTTTGACCCCCCATACAAAGGACAGTTTTCACGGACATCCAAGACTTATTTTCAGCCGTGTCCCCTGATGACATCATGAACCGTAGACACAGTTTCACGTCTTCATAACTCTCTCCGTCTTTACTCTAAGAGACATTTGTCGTCCGTGTTGCTGCTATCGACTTCAAAGAGAGAGATTTCAACAGTAAAATGTCTCACTTTCAACTTTGAAATCTCTGTCTGAAGTTTTCAGAACTGAGTTTTTAATTCATGCAAATGAATAAAACTGCAAACACAGCTAAATCTGCTTTCTTGTGTATTCAGCACGCGGCACCTGTCCACACCTGCTGCAGGGAAATCTCACTGATCCACACTTGTGTGGACAGCTGTATTGATTAAAACTGTGAATTTGTCATCCTTCTCGTTTCAGATGTGCATGAGAAGAAATCCCAAGAGAGGATGCAAGTCCCTGTGGGTGCGTGCCATGAAGCTGGAAACGCTCATCAATAGCATTAGCGGACTAATCGCCCCTCTCGATTGTTTTTGTCTTTCATACAAAGACTTAGTCTGGTTCTTCTGGGTGTGGCTTTGTTTTCCAGGGGGAGGACCTGCAGATGCGGACGAAACTTCCTGTGGAAGCCACCGATCTTTGATTTCTTTGCAATATGATGATGCCTTAATCAATGGGACTTGCTTTTTCTTCATATTCCACACCCGTTGCAAAGACTCAGGAGATTCTGGATGACTGTAGAGCTCATGGGGGGGCAGAAGAGCCTTTACAACCAGTGGCTACTTGTTTATTTGTTTATTTGTAAGGATCCCCATTAGCTATGCCCTTAAACACAGCTAGTCTTAGGCCCTGATTACACGTAGCAAAAACGTTGGTGTTTTCATGCGTTTTGGCCGTTCGTTTACACGAAAACGGAGCTCAAAGTCACCAAAAACTATCATTTCTGAAAACTCTGGCCAAAGTGGAGATTTGCAAAAAATTCCATCTTCACGTTTGCTTGTAAACGGAGGGAAACGGAGATTTAGGCTTCAGGACGTCACATTATGCGACAGAAACGTCACCAGCGTCATGTGTGCGACCTGTGTTTACAATTAGTTTGGCCACCGTCAATATTTTCTTGTATTTTACTTGTTTTATATTCTAAAGTCACACTTAAAAGTAACTCCACTTCTCTGTCGCTCCTAACGAAAGACTCTCGTTCATCTTGGAAGTAACTGGAAGTTACTCGTGTCACATGTTTTTTTTCCAGGATTCCGATTGGCTAGCATGACTTTATCTTCTCGTTACACTGCCCCCTGCAGGTTTGGATGCTCATAGCACCTTAACAGTGTATTTATCCGGGTTTGTGTAAATGATGGTATTTTTCAAAACGTAGAGGGGGAAATATCTGTTTTTGTAAATACCCGGGTATGTGTAAACGTGGCCTAACTGGGGTCCACATTAAAAAACAATACATTTAAAACATACAGTTAAAACCAAGACATAAAGAAAGAAAACGAAATAACACGACAAACCTACATTAAACTTTACCGTACATGTAAATCATTATCTTAAAACAAAAAAAATACATGAAACATTCCAATATACAGTAAAACATCATCTAGGCCATGAAAATCAGATCAAATATACACCTTACCCTGTCCAGTATGTATATGTATCTGTATAAGTGTGTGTGTGTGTGTGTGTGTGTATGGTATCCTATACATATGATATTCCATATGTTTCTTAATTTGCTTTTTGAATATTGATTTCCGTGTTAATTTAGTCATATAGTGGTAAAGAATTCCATGATTTCATTGATCAATATTCTACTGTATGCTTCAGAAAATTAGTGTTTGGCTTAGGAAGTGAAAACGTACGGTGGCCGACAAGGGCCAAACGCACTGCAGCGTCTCAGTTAAGGAAAAACGTCTTCAAGTACAGAAACGATTCAAATTCACAAACTCAAAACGAGGTACAAAAAGAGGAAGGTGGTGCAAATGAAAAAAACGTGCTGCAAAAAACAAAGACAAATGCAACATCATCAAGCGCGCTGCACACGGGACGTAGAGAGAGACCGAACAGCTGACTGAACCACAGTGTTTACATCCATGGTTTAAACAGCGGGAACGGTAATGTGATATAATGTGGTTTATATCACTGTACAACGCTGTACATCACGAGACGTTTCTTTATTATATTTTAACGTTACATTCAGCTGTTCGGTCTCTCTCTACATCCCGTGTGTCTGTCCACTGAGCTGTTACGCTGAGAGCGCCCCCTGCAGGTTTGGTAACCGGTTATGAAGCGTTTTTCTTTTGAAGAAGGTTTCTTGTTTTATATTGTTTTGTGCTTTGCATCGTTTCTCTATTTGCAGCGTTTGATGATGCTGCATTTGTCTTTGTTTTTTGCAGCACGTTTTTTCATTTGAACCTTGTTCCTCTTTTTGTACCTCGTTTTGAGTTTGAATTTGAATTGTTTCTGTACTTGAAGCCGTTTTCCTTAACTGAGACGCATTAGGCCGTTGCAGTGCGTTTGGCCCTTGTCGGCCACCGTAAAAACCGGCCCTTTTTGGCCCGTCTAGTGGCATCTGTATATGACTCTAGATTGTGTCTGATTGTACTGATATAATGGAGTCTTGGATTGTAAAACCTTCCATATTGAAAACAGAAGTGCAGCATTCATTCTGTCCTCAACTTTTAACCATTGTAGACAGAAGTGCATGCTGTTGATACTGGTATTATATGGACAAAAAAACGTGACTCCTGAGATCGATTCTGAGCCAACAGTCTTATATAAGCCACGAGACCACGACCCTCACACACACACGAGCTGAGCTTGATGAAATATTGGGCCTTGAGACATGAAAAATTGAGCAGAGAAGGGAATTGTGCAGCCTCCGAGACGAGTAAACACGGGAGTGTTGAATAGCTGGCGACGCCCTCCGTGCATGTGGTTTGTTCTGAAAGACCTCACCTGATTCTGGATGTAGGCGTGAACTCTCTCCAGCATCCCCTCACACGTGTACTCGTACGGCAGGTAAGGCTCCACCTGAAAACACACACACAAGCGCAGCCCCCGCCTCGTTATTCTCAGGATACCTTTGTTTTTCCCCTCAAATCATCGCTCGCATTCATCCCGATAAATTGCCCGCTCCCTGTTCTCCTGGCAGACGCCGGCTTCTATTGTCGGGTTTCTGTGAGGCTTAATCACAGCGTGTCACTGCTTGGAAATTCATTAGGCTCTATCTGCGTAACAATAGGCGCCCCCTGCTGCGACGAGCCAGTTTTCTAACTAAAGCACAGTTATGATTGGCCTAATTAGCCACGGGCCGGGAAGACTGGATATGTTTTGTGTTTCTGGCTCTCAGCAACATGTTCGCTTCAGATTTTACAAACTGTCTCATGGAAGAAAACTGCCGTTGCTTTTAAAAGGAAGACTTCATCTGCTTATATCTGGGTCTAAATGATGAATCGAGACAAAACTTCCTGAACTTTGTGATCCTGATCAACTACGTCTGCCCTTGTTTTTTTCTTTTAGCTGATGTTGGAGTGTAGAACGATCTTTAGGAAAGTAAGTTCACCAAAGCTTAAAAAGGTCCTGCTCACTGCAGCAGGAGCCTCCCGCGGTACGTGATGTCACTACCCGACGACTCGCTGCCCGGCGCCAGATGTGCACGTTCGGATACAGCTTGGACATGCGTCACGTTCAGTACTCGAGATGAGGGGGGATGACACCCCCCCTGAAATAAAAACGGTCAAAATCATCCCCCCTGTAAAACTGCCATCCCCCCTTTCCAATCCTTATGTCATTTCATCAATGAATGTGGTTTTACTGCTATTTCAACATTTAGAGTCATCTAAAAAGAAAATAACACCAGAAAAATAACTTATTTGACCATTTTCACCTGTTTCAAGTAAATTTTCACTTGAAATAAGTAGAAAAATCTGCCAGTGGGACAAGATTTATCTTCTCATTACAAGCAAAAAAATCTTGTTCCACTGGCAGATTTTTCTACTTATTTCAAGTGAAAATCTACTTGAAACAGGTGAAAATTGTTGTTTTTTTCCAGTGATGAGTCTTGTTTTAAGTGTAATGAGATTTTTTTACTAAAATGAGACATTTTAACTAGAAATAAGACAAATATTCTTGTTAAGATTTTGCGTTTTTGCAGTGATCCATTTTACTTATCCTGTGAAGGACAGAGTCACATTGATAAGTTCAGAAAAGTGTTTTTTATTGTTGTGTTTTGATGTATTTGATGTAAGTCCAGTGGATATTTAAAGCTTACAGAAGGCTGCATTTAACTGCTGCTATGTCATTCCTGCAGTATTTCTGCAGGTGTTTTGGTCACTGCTATTATTTGTAGTATATTATATTATTTGTAATCAGCACAAATGATCTGTCCCCATATGATAAAATCCACCATCCTCCCTGATTTTTTTTTACAACTCGAGTACTGGTCACGTTGCACCATAAACGTGATTTTTAGACGTATCCAGTCAGAACCTGGTCTTCCTGACTGTTTGAGTTTTATATTGGAAGTGATCTGCTGTCTCACTGATGTTTTTGTAATCTGGACGGTTGCTATGGCAACCCAGGCACATGGAACCGATGTAAACAAACCAAAGTAGAGGAGGCTGCTTTTGTCGCCAATAGGTATGTGGAGCTGAAGAGTACTTTTTCTGCTTTGAATCACATGAAAAAGGAAACGGCTTTTCAATTCAATTCAATTTGATTTATATAGCGTCTAATATCACAAAAGTTGTCTCCAGACGCTTTTCAGAGACCCAGCAATTATTACATAAACAATGGCAGGTAAAAACTCCCATAGTGGGAGAAAAACCTTAAGCCAAACAGTGGCAAGGAAAAACTCCCCTTTAGGAGGGAAGAAACCTTGAGCAGGACCAGGCTCATTAGGGGGGACCCTCCTGCCGAGGGCCAGACTGGGGGTCAGGGACGGCAACAGCACAGCAGGCAGGTGGAAGCAGCAACGGAATGACCGGAGGTGGGGACCGCAGGCCAGCACGCAGCTCCCGAAGCTCCGGCCCAATCAGCAAGCCCCAGGTTGGGGTGCAGGGTCGGGGAAAGGTTGAGAAGGGGCAGGGCCAGGGAGAGGAGACTTGACGGACAAATCTCTCCCCCGCCTGACCGGGCCGTTACCCTGCCCCTCTCACTCCCACGCTGCAGGATCCGGTGTTGTGCATTCAGAGATGCTCTTCTCCACCGGCAGAGGATGCTAAACCATGAACAAAAGAGAAAAAAGAAAAGAAAAGGGGGGGCCGGCACAAAAAACTACAGGAGCGATGGACAAAAATGATAGCTATGAGATACTTATAATAAATACAAATGGAAATGGAGAAGAGAGGAAGGGTGAGAGGCACCGCCCAGCGGATCATGTCGGTGCCCCCCTGCAGCATAGGCCTATAGCAGCATATCTACCACCAAGCTATATTTGAGACTAACTATTATAGTCTTGTTCTATAGCTGCAACTATGACTGCTGACTCTAACACACTAGAGTTTACACTACCTAGAGATTTACCAACACCAGCTAGAGGTTAGGGCTGTTCGATTAATCGATTTTAAATCGCAATCGCGATTATGTAATTAGAACGATGTTAAAACGTGAAAATCGTAAAATCGATTTTTCATTTTTTTTTTTTATTTTTTTTTTTTATACCTTGTCTGCACACATATTAATGATTGATACCATATTAATGATTGATGTAAATACCTCTCAATACCTGCGACAAGTGCCCCATGGGAGAGGCTCTTTAGTGTAGGAGGGGTCGTTGTAACATGCCACCGGGCATCCCTCAAGCCAGATGCGGTAGACCGGCTCGTGTTCCTTGCAAAAAACTTGCAAATGTGAATAGCAAATGTAATGACTGACATTACACACCTCTACCTCCTTCATGGGTTGCATTATTATTTAGCATGCAAAGACCCAGTTTAGTTTAATTAGAAAATGTCTTGTTTTATTTAATTGGAAATATAACTTACTGTATGTTTGCAAGTGCTGATTTGCTGATTTTTTTTTTTCAGAGATAAAACTTTATATTATATTTTTTTAAACTTTTTTTCAACTTATTTTACAGAGTTTTGCACTTTATTCATTCATTTTTGGTTTAATAAGAGCAAAGTTTGCACTTTAAGCCCAATGGGGCAAATGTTCAATAAAAAAACAGCATATTTGAAATCATTTCTTTGCCTTTTATCAATTCACAAAATAATCGTAATCGTAATCGAAAATCGGATTTTGAGAGAAAAAAATCGAGATTTTATTTTTGGGCAAAATCGAACAGCCCTACTGTCAACATAGTCTAAGGTCTGAGTCTTGCAGGGGTTCTGCTCCGTCCTCGTGTAATTTAAAAACTTAAATTTCACCTTGTCTTGTCCTCTCTGCTGTAATAGGTATTAAAAGAAAAAGTGTCAGTAAAAACGTTATTTTCTGAGTCTAAATTCGTGTTCCTGAAATCTTTTCCCTCTGAACTGTTTACGGACTAATGCTGTGTCACTGTTCGAGTTGCAGCCCGTTGGTGGCGTTTTAATCTGAAAATCAACCAGAAGCTCTCTGTGCCTTCCTCAGGTACGCCTAAAGAGACTCCACGTGTGGATCAGAGATGCTGATCAGCTGTGAGATGTGAGGCCACTCTCATCGACTAGAAGGGTTGCAATTGTGAGAACCCCCCGAACCAAAAGAAACAACAAAACAATCTGAAACACTATTTAACGGCCACAGCTTTAATATGTATTAGATATCCCAGCCTTTGAAAGGTCTTTGGAGCATGTACAAATGTGGACCGTTTGCCTGGTAATGTGTTTATAGCAAAGATAAGCTCTCGTAAAGAGGATGATAGTCCAATGATTCAAAATCCCATAATTCCTTAATGCAAGAGTCCTGCCTCCGTAAACGACACGCCACTCGCTAAATTGCATTTCCAATCTGAAATCAAAGCGTTCTAATGTTCAACCACGTGTGAAATCAGACTCGGCTCATTTCAGGTGAAAACCGCTGCAAAGCAATTTGCAGGCGTGATATAATTCAAGTGGTAATACACACACGCACACACACACACACACACACACACACACACACACACACACACACACACACACACACACACACACACACACACACACACACACACACACACACACACACACACACACATACACACACACACACACACACACACACACACACACTGATCGAGTCCTCACGTTGGTCTCTAAGATGAAACTGAGGGTAAACACTCAGACAGGAACAGCCTCTGTACTCGGTTCTTGTTTAGTTCTGTCAGTCACAGATTTGAGCGTCTGCAGCAGCTCGTCTGGACAGATTTGTACAATCCTTTTCTTCTTGTTACATTATAGTCACTTTACCCATTCAGAGTCTCCTCTTTGCAAATGTAACATTTCTTTGTGGGTTTTTTTTTTTGTGGCCCAAAGCATTTACTTTGCATCTCTGCTTTTATATTTCTCACTTTTTAAACAACTATGGTTGTTTTGTGCTTCATTTGGTCACTTCCTGTTTCGTATAGACAGGGTTGGAGCTGAGTCTGTATATTATATTATATAATATTATATATTATTATATAATATTCTCCCATGAAGCTTCATAGGAATCCTGCACATCAGAAGTCACCGATGAGTCCACTCTGGTCCAGATCTGGACCGATGGTCCAACATCCGGACCCTGAGGCCCTTTAACCCTTTAACCCCTGCTGTCTTCGGGTCAAGGAAGGAGGAAGAGAAGGGAGGAAAGAAGGAAGGAAGGATGAAAAGAAGGAAAGAAAGAAGGAAGGGAGAAAAGAAGGAAGGAGGAAGGAAGGAAGGAAGAATGAAAAGAAGGAAAGAAAGAAGGAAGGGAGAAAAGAAGGAAGGAAGGAAGGAAGGAAGAATGAAAAGAAGGAAAGAAAGAAGGAAGGGAGAAAAGAAGGAAGGAAGGAAGGAAGGAAGGAAGAATGAAAAGAAGGAAAGAAAGAAGGAAGGGAGAAAAGAAGGAAGGAAGGAAGAATGAAAAGAAGGAAAGAAATAAGGAAGGGAGAAAAGAAGGAAGGAAGGAAGGAAGGAAGGAAGAATGAAAAGAAGGAAAGAAAGAAGGAAGGGAGAAAAGAAGGAAGGAAGGAAGGAGGAAGAATGAAAAGAAGGAAAGAAAGAAGGAAGGGAGAAAAGAAGGAAGGAAGGAAGGAAGGAAGGAAGAATGAAAAGAAGGAAAGAAAGAAGGAAGGGAGAAAAGAAGGAAGGAAGGAAGAATGAAAAGAAGGAAAGAAATAAGGAAGGGAGAAAAGAAGTAAGTAAGGAAGGAAGGAAGGATGGAAGGAAGGAAGGAAGATGGAGGAAGGAAGGAAAGAAGGAAGGAAGGGAGAAAAGAGGAAGGGAAGAAGGAAGGAGTGAGCAGGAGGAAAGAAGGAAGGAAGGGAAAAAAGAAGGAAGGAAGGAAGGAAGGAAGGAAAGAAGGAAGGGAGGAAGGAAGGAAGGAAGGAAGGAAGGAAGGAAGGGAGGAAAGAAAGAAGGAAGGAAGGAAGGAAGGAAGGGAGAAAAGAAGGAAGGGAGGAAAGAAGGAAGGAAGGAAGGAAGGAAGGGAGGAAAGAAAGAAGGAAGGAAGGAAGGAAGGAAGGAAGGAAGGAAGGAAGGAAGGAAGGAAGGAAGGAAGGAAGGAAGGAAGGAAGGAAGGAAGGAAGGAAGGAAGGGAGAAAAGAGGAAGGGAAGAAGGAAGGAGAATTAGGTCATTTTGACCCGAAGACAGCACAAGGGTTAATGAAATTCAGACCCGAACTGGCTCTAAAGAGCCGTCTTGGCTCAATAGAGCCGTCTTGGTTCACCTCCCACATATAAATATATATGCTCAAGCACTTACAATGCATTTTTTACATTATACGCCACCTTTAACATTATTGTATATAAAATCTGAGGCAAGGTTATCAGGGAGGTTCCCCATGGCAACCGATGCTCAGCTCCTCCTTTGCAGTCTTGCTCTCTTTTTTTAGTGCTCGGTGATAACATGACTACACAAAAGAACAAAAAAGAACACCAAAACTCCACGTACAAACGACATTTTCAAGCACCGGCGATTGAAATTATATCTCCCCTTCAAGCGAGCCACAGCACCACACCCGACACATCCCTGAGACGATGATACAACGAACCAGTTTGGACCCAAACAAGAGGGAAATTAATTGGATGTTTTGGGGAAACGGAGGGAGACAAACTTAAGGACGGAAGAGCAACAGAAGGAGGAGAGGGAAAAGGAAAGAAGGAGAGACAGAGGGAGAGAGATGGAGAAAAGGATTTATTTGGAACACGGAGGCTTGTGAGCGACCCAGAGATTGCTTTGTCCCGCATGACTGAACATGAGCCTGTGTGTGTGTGTGTGTGTGTGTGTGTGTGTGTGTGTGTGTGTGTGTGTGTGTGTGTGTGTGTGTGTGTGTGTCCTGACGTTAATGGCTGTAATGTGCAGGTAAGGCTCTGTGTGCCGGTCGCCTGCGTCTCAGTTGTGGTTGTGTGTGCTTGGATAAGTCTGAATTTGTGCCTGTGTGTGTGTGTGTGTGTGTGTGTGTGTGTGTGTGTGTGTGTGTGTTTGCATGAAGGAGTCGCCAGTGGAGAGTGAAGTGGTCCATCAGCTCTTTCAGAGGTGATGGAGTCATGGCGGTCAAACGACGCTGCTGGACTGACGACGCAGACGAGACGACGCCGTGAGAAAGTTCTCTCAGGCGCCGACGCACATCAGCTTCAGCTGAATCTCCACACACACACACACACACACACACACACACACACACACACACACACACACACACACACACACACACACACACACACACACACACTCCTCTGATCGGTTTAACGGTCCGAGCAGACAGATGTTTTCCTGTCGCGACCCGTCACGTACAGGACTTCACCGCGGTAACGCTGTGACTCAAGCACACATGACCTGTCCTCAACTGAATGATTTTATTTCATCGAAAAAAGAACCTCAAGAATAGTCTGAAAACCTAAATGAAAGTCTTGCAATGATCAACAACAGCAACTGCTTTGCTGCCTCAGGAGCTTTGAGCCCAGTAAAAGTCCCAAATCCTGTAATTTTGTCAGAGGATGAGGATGAAAACTGAAAATCAGGGGTGGTTTTTTCCTTGAAACGAACAGATTCACCTCAAGTATTTTTCTGATTGGTCAACCTCCACAGCTGCCACCAGTTAAGCCTTTCTTGGGATAATAAAAGGTGAAATTGATGACTTTTCATATATTTTATCTTGTGAGTGTGAAACAGAATGTAAAAGTGTGAAACTCACGTCTTGGTCACGGTTTGCAGACGCCGGTTGCAAACATAACAGTTTATCTACCAGTTGCGGTTCATACTTCTGAATTAACGCTGACTTTATTCAAGGGCCTTCTTTATTGCTATGCTCCGCCCCCCATTACATCTTGGAAACAAAAGCAGAATGTTTAGTAGGAACTATGAGCAGAACCACTGAGATGGAAAACGATCCTTGCTCCGCTTTTAGAGTGACCCCTGAAGCTTTTCCTCTTCCTGGAGAACATGACCATATATGGAGATCCAGCCCTTGCTTACATCACAGAGAGCTGATGTTGAAAAAAAAACATCCAGAAGGAAGCGATCTCAGCAGCATCTAACGTGATAATTTATCATAATAACTCTGCAGGTAAGTTAGGATAAGAATCCAAATCCATAATATGGTCACTTTAACCCCTGTACGGTCTTTGGGTCAAAATTACCTAATTCTCCTGTCCTTCTTTCCTCCTGCTCTCTCCTTCCTTCTCCCTTCCTCTTTCCTTCCTTCCTTCCTTCCTTCCTTCCTTCCTTCCTTCCTTCCTTCCTTCCTTCCTTCCTTCCTTCCTTCCTTCCTTCCTTCCTCCTGCTCTCTCCTTCCTTCTTCCCTTCCTCTTTTCTACCTTCCTTCCTTCTTTTTTCCCTTCCTTCCTTCCTTCCTTCCTTCCTTCCTTCCTTCCTTCCTTCCTTCCTTCCTTCCTTCCTTCCTTTCTTTTTCCTTCCTTCCTTCTTTCCTTCCTTATTTCCTCCTGCTCTCTCCTCCCTTCCTTCCTTCCTCCTGCTCTCTCCTTCCTTCTTCCCTTCCTCTTTTCTCCCTTCCTTCCTTCCTTCCTTTCTTCTTCCCTTCCTTCCTTCCTTCCTTCCTTCCTTCCTTCCTTCCTTCCTTCCTTCCTTCCTTCCTTCCTTCCTTCCTTCCTTCCTTCCTTCCTTCCTTCCTTCCTTCCTTCTTTTCTCCCTTCCTTCCTTCCTTTCTCCCTTCCTTCCTTCCTTCCTTCCTTCTTTTCTTCCTTCTTTTCTTCCTTCCTTCCTTCCTTCCTTCCTTCCTTCCTTCCTTCCTTCCTTCCTTCCTTCCTTCCTTCCTTCCTTCCTTCCTTCCTTCCTTCCTTCCTTCCTTCCTTCCTTCCTTCCTTCCTTCCTTCCTTCCTTCCTTCCTTCTTTCTCCCTTCCTTCTTTTCATTCTTCCTTCTTTCCTCCCTTCTTCTCTTCCTCCTTCCTTGATCTGAAGACAGCACAAGGGTTAAAACATGTTTACGCCTTTTATTGGTCAGTTCAGAGTGATAGACACCTTTATCAACCTCTGTCTCATCCTCAGCAGTAGCTCACATCCTCTAATTCTCCCGAGCCCACATTCATCACATCACTTGCACTCTGTGATGTCCACCTGCCACCCACGCACGGGGGACAACCCCACATCTGTAAAACTATGCAACTGCCGCACCAAACTTTAGAAACAATAAATCAAGCTCACGACAACAAAAACTGTCCCAGCGCTGTAAGTGCATGTTTCCTGCCGCAGAGAAGCAAAAAATGAGACAGATTTCACACAGAAATGACTCCAGTTACCCGAACCCTCGCTGGGTAAAGGGGCATTTCATTATAAAACGTATTCAGAAATGTATTCAGAAATGTTCTTTACCTTTTTACGGTTTGAGAAATGCTCAGCGTCTCGGTCTGAGGGGATTATTGGTGTCACAGGAGTACTGCTCTGACTACACCCCTTACAGAGGTGTGAGTGTGCGTGTGTGTGTGTGTGTGTGTGTGTGTGTGTGTGTGTGTGTGTGTGTGTGTGAGCACCTTGGTCCTCATGATCTCCTTGATGGCAGAATCGAACTCTAGGGAGTTGTTGTAGTCCACCGTCATGACGTGCGGTCTGCCGATATACTGCTCTGCGTAGGGATGCTGCGAGAAAACCTGCATGAAATATAGACGACAGCGTCTGTCACGGCTTTAAATAGGTCTTTGTTACACTCAGCTTGTTTTAAACATCAGTTATCAAGATGCCGAGGCTGTCGGCGGGGTTGGACCCCCCCCCTTGTCTTAATCCCTCGTGTCACAGATACAACAGCCCCGGAAACGTTTGTCAGGAACCACATCGGCCTGACGACATCACACACTCGCTGCTAACTTGATTAGAGTCTGGCTGGTGGTGAAGAGCTGAAGGGAACCTCGTCCTGGTCTTGAGCGTAATCTCGACCTCTCAATCGTGGTGGTAAAATGCTCTCGACTGGATCACCACTTTTCCACAGTCTGCAACTGTTCCAGCACAGTCGAAGCGTGGTGACCCCACACGCCATTTGAGTGACCTCACTGTCACATTCAAAGAAGCAGCTTGAGTTGTGATTTGCTGGCTGTACATATTGGATGTACATTCAAGGAGCAACACTGTTTAAAGCCACACTATGCAAGGCTGCGTGCTTGCACCTACTTTGTTTGGCATATTTTTCTCAGTTCTCTTGCATCACGCCTTTGGTGATTGGGAGGATTGGGACAGTATCTACCTTCATACAAGAACTGACGGAAAACTGTATAACCTTGCCAGACTTCGTGCCAAATCAAAGGTCCACAAAGTGTTAGTACGTGAACTACTCTTTGCTGATGATGCTGCAATAGTGTCCCATTCCACAGAAGGCCTACAGCGCTTGATGGACAGGCTCAATGTTGCTTGTTCGGACTTCGCATTGATTATCAGCATAAAGAAGACAGTAATTATGCACCAAACTGGATCCCCATATGACGCAGAAGTCACTGTTGATGATAAAGCATTGGACTGTGTAAACCACTTTACCTATCTTGGCTCGACAATCTGTAGCGATCTCTCAATGGACAAAGAAATCGAAATCCGCATCGGTAAAGCTGCGACTACATTCAACCGCCTTAGAGCTAGAGCTTGGCAGAACAACTATCTCACGGAACGAACTAAGTGCCGCATTTATGACTCCTGCGTTCTTAGTATAATGTTATATGGTGCGGAAACATGGACAACATATGCCCGTCAAGAACAAAGGCTGAACTCCTTCCATATGCATTGCCTAAGGCACATACAGGGAATTAAGTGGCAGGACAGGGTCACGAACGAAGAAGTTTAGAAACGGGCTGGCAGCAAATCTCTCTTCCAAACTCTGAAGATCAGAACGTTGGCTTGGTCACCTGCACAGAATGCCAGACTACCAGCTGCCCAAGTGCATCCTCTACGGCGAGCTTTGTGAGGGTGTGCGAAGGAGAGGACGTCCACTTCTTCGCTTCAAGGATGTCGCGAAACGCGATATGAAAGCGCTAAATGTCGATACATCTAGCTGGGAAAGGATGGCTGAAAACCGTAGCAGCTGGCGTCGTACACTTTATGCTGGTGGCATTGAACTGGAGCAGCGATGGTTTGAAAAACTAGCCCGCAAACGCACTAACACTGTTTGACTCATTCAGCTATTAACACTATAATCTCACGTAGATAAATTTGCCATTATTATTATGTAGCAATACCAGTTCTGACCACATGGAGGCACTGTATCGTAAAAACTTTGTGTGTCAGCCCTTCATATGAGATCAGATGTGCCGAACTGTCGCCACTCATTAGCACTGTAGCACTTTGAATAACACAAAAAAAGTGTGCCAAGGAAACAGCCCCCACACACACACACCTCCACCACCAGCCTCAAGTGTTGATAGGAGGGGTGCTTTCATGTTCTTTACCCGAAATTCTGACATTATCATGTGAGTATTTCAATCAACAGAAATGAAAACCAGCAAATCCAAGTTCAAACTTTCTTTTAGTTTCAGAACCTCATTGAAAAGATAATATTTTTATTTTTATAGAAAAAGGAGAAACACAATGGCCCACTGAATAACGGGGAGACCACAAAACTCTTCTTTGGGGGAAAAAACAACAAGCTGTCACGGTCATGGAAGCAATTTAGTCTGAATTTATTGGTAACATTTCTGAGACTGGGGGAACGCATCATGAAGTCCGCACCCCTCTTCATGGCCGTCGATGAGCACTGCATTGGAAACAGTCATGGTTTCCTACAAAACTGCTAAGTTTAATCCCGCAGCTGTCTACTTGTGACACACTCATGTGCCCGGGTGCTTTTTGCTCTTACTAAAAAACACACAAATAGTAGCCTCAGTTTCAGTTCTCAAAACATAGAACTGCTTTAAAAAATACTTTACTTTGATTCTTCTGTTTTGTACGACGGAGTATTAGGGCCAAACTAAGAAAAAAAAGAGGAAATTACGAAAATAAAGTCATAATGTTGCGAGAATAAAGTCGTAATATTACGAGAATAAAGTCGTAATATTTTGAGAATAAAGTCGTAATATTACGAGAATAAAGTCAAAATAGTACGAGAATAAAATCGTAATAGTACGAGAATAAAATCGTAATATTACGAGAATAAAGTCGTAATATTAAATATATTATAAATATATGAATATAACTTCACAAGATGCTCAATATTCAACATTTTAACACACTCTTCCTGTTAGAGTTCTCATAAATTAACACTTTATTCTCGTAATGTTACGACTTTATTCTATTACGACTTTATTCTCGCAACATTATGACTTTATTCTCGTAATTTTATGACTTTATTCTCATTATATTATGACTTTATTCTCGTAAATTCCACTTTTTTTTTTGGTCTTAGTTTGGCCCTAATACTAATTAATAAGAGCAGAAACAAATGAAAACGATGTTAGAATTTTTGCATGATGAAAGATAAATAGATTAAGACTACGTGTTTTTATCTTATTTTCTGCCATTTCTGTGAACTGAAGCCTCCGTTTCTTGTTATATACTCCTGACAGGAATGAGACCCGCTGTGGCCTTTTGCTTCAAAGTTGAATGTTTTGCGCTCGAGGGGCAGCATCCGGAGGCTGGCTCTAAAAGTGGGTCAGCTTTCGTTGACCCCCACACCCCACACAAATGTCCAGCTTTACAGCAGAAATAAATAAACTTGTGCAAAGTGATGTAATGTGTTTGTTTTATCTTATCTCATGCTAAACTAGGATGCCAACTACCACTACCTTACAGTCAGTCTGATCGGATCTGTAAATTGTGAGTGTCAGAACAATTATTTACATAAAATACATACCATGACTAAGCATTTTCCTGCTGGAGCACAAAGAAGTTGTAATGTGATTAGAGTCTTTCAGCTTTCAGAGTCTACCATGCAAATCTGTTCTATTTTTTTCATGTGGGATAACTCAAGGTCCCGTTCTGGGACTTTTGCAGTTCCTTTTGTACATTCTTCCTGTAGGACCGATAATCAAACAATATCCTGATATATACTGTATTTTCCTGCTGATGATTCACCCATTTATCTCATTTTGTTGAGACTATTGTAACAAAAGAAAAAAAGAGCTTGACCGTCTACAAGTGGCCCAGAAAGCTGCTGTAAGGCTCTCGACAAACATTGGACATTCCAGCTGAATGGTGAAGGGAAAATGAAGCGTACCTGTCTGGATGTGGGGCTTTCCTCTGAAAAACTCATGATTTAATGAGCTGTGAGGCGGCGTGAACCTGGGCTGCAGGAAAATGCAACCGTTGGCAATCGCTTCAAGGGGCGCCGGTCCTTCGTACGGGAACCCAAACCCAATGAAAAGCTAGAAAACAACAACAAAAAAAACAATTTTGTAATTAAAAAGAGTATTTTAATATCGTATGTAGGGGTGTAACGATACACTAATCTCACGATACGGTACGATACACGATATTGAGGTCACGATAACGATATGATACGATATTAGCAGTATTTTTTTAACAACCTTGAATGAGGAACATATTACTGGAAAAAATTGTCTTTTATTTGAAAGACACAAAATACAAAACAATGCTGTGCGTTTGTCCTATTGTTACAGTTTGTAATGCTTTATAACTGTTTAAGTTTTAAAGAGAAAGCCAGGCCAACCATTTTCCACAAACTGAACTAAAAGTAAATGTCAGGTTTGCATTATGCATCTTCAGTTTCATACAAGTACAAATATTTTGCCACAAACTGAATAGTTTCTCTCATGTATGATTTGACTTTTTTATTTTCCAGAAATTTAACAACTAAAATTAAATAAATAAATAAAAGTAAATAAATACATACAATTTTACATCATAACACAGATTGATTCATTCTCACCTTATAAGTGTAAGAGGAGATTTATTTTTGTTAAGAAGGTTATTTTGGTAATTCAGGGTTCATTATTTTATAAATATATTCTTTATATTCTGATGTAAATCAGGGACTATAATGACACTAGTCAGTTTATCTGTAGTGATTAGTCTGTTTTAGATTGGGCGGAGTGATACGCCACAGTACGGCACTAGGTGCTGTGTTGATGTTCTAAAATCCTACACTGTTGAGGGACATTAAAGTACACTGGAACTTAGCAGAAGTTGTCCCCGTGTTTATCCTGATAAAAAGGTTTGATTTAATAAGGTAAGGCTTAACTCCACATCAGCCTTACATAAGTAAAGGTTCAGAGCTCAAAACCCCGCTAGAGCCCCGTGATCGGGACCGCAAAACGGTACTAGTTTCTTCTGAGCGGAGTAAGATTTTGGTCCGCGGGTCGAGGAATAAACACAATATATTCATATTAATAACCCAATATCGCGGAATTTCATATATTGTTACACCCCTAATCGTATGCAATATCGTGCCATCTAAGTTTAGGTCCAAACATCTGAAGTGAATCAGGAAACAGATGAGTCAGAAGTCAGCCTGCTTGCCTTGGCCTTCCTGAGAAGCTGCTGCAGCTCGTGTTGGGGCAGCAGGCCGTGGTTCTTCACGTAGGCCGGGACCTCCGGAGGCCTCTGGGTCTCATAGTACACCGTGCCGTGCACCTCCATGTACCTGTGCAGAATCTCCAGGAAGCTCTCCTTGCCCTGCTGGAAGATGAGGGGACCAAGATGGGTTGGCCAGATCAAAGGTGAGCGATGAAGACAGGATAGTTTAAGAAAAGAACATTGCTTAAAAGATAAAACTAAAGAATTTGCTCAAGTATCGTGCGCTGAGTGTCTTTGGTCTTTTATCCTCGTGTCAGATTTCAGGGCAATAAGAGAACACATTTTTCCTCCTTTAGGAAAGGGATAATAAAAGCGTGTAACCTGCAGTGATCCAGGCCAGTTAGCTTTTGCCAAACTGCTTCACTCCACATTCAGTGTGTGAAAAACTACGTACGTCCTCAACTGTTTCCATGGAAATCAAGAGGGTGAGTAGCAGGCAGGTGCTGAAAATCAATGCCCAATGCAATTGATTAACTGGGCAACTAGAGTGAGCACCTTTTGTAAAAGCAGGCGTTTTGACAGTCTGCTGGTGCTGGAGCATTCAGGTGTGCAAACACTATGCCAAAGAGAAACGACATCAGGGATGACCTCAATAAAGACACTACTGCTGTCTTGCTATCTGGGAAAGGTTGGAAGGCATGTAGCACCCTATAATGTAATAATTTCCTGAAAATGTAATAACGCCTGAAAATGTAATAACATTTGCACTTAACTCAATCGAAATAATAAAATCCAATAATGTAATAACTTCACCAATAATGTAATAAAATATCCTGACTGATTTTACCGATAAAGTAATACCTTATTACATTATTCGTTCATTATTCATACATTTTCAGGTGGGTCTTTTTTTTGTTTTTTTTTAAACTGATAATGTAATATTTGACAAATAATGTAATATATATGATCATTTTCAGTCCAGAGTTCTACATTTTGTGTTTTTAGTATCTAACAATGTTATATACACTGAATTTGAAACACCAGAATGACTATTGGGTTAAATTTCAGACTTTGAGTACCATGTAATAAATTCCCAATAACGTAATAAGGTATTACATTATCCGTAAAAATGTTATTACAATATCCGTCAGGATATTTTATTACATTATTGGGGAAGTTATTACATTATTGGGTTTTATTACATTTTCGATTGAGTTAAGTGCAAATTTTATTACCTTTTCAGGTGTTATTACATTATCAGGAAATAATTACATTATAGGATGCTACTAGGCAATTTCCAACTAATCCAAATATTCAAGCTAAATAAAGAACCAGACTTCAGTTCTTGTTCTACATTGTCGAACAAGATCACAGGCACAGTACTTCAGCACGAACATCTACTAACTGTCAAGCACGGTGGTGGAGGGTTGATCATTAGGACTTGTATTGTAACCCCCAGGGCCTGACACCTGAGTCCACCATGAACAAGTGGCAAATACAGCGGGACCTTTGGGTCATGTGACAGGACAACGATCACAAGCAAATAAAAAAAAAAGACAAAAAGTGTCTGAAAAAGAGGAGAATCAAGATACCAGACTGCGTTGTTTATCGTTGATTGTATTTATCTCACTCTGAGAGGTAAATATTAAATAAAATCATCCAGAAAAGATCAGATGTGTTTTTTTTTCTTATACACTGAACCTTGTGGTGTTTTTAATGCTACAGCAGCAACATTTGTGAAGAACTTCCACCTCACAGAAATGACGGCACTTACCCTCCTACACTAGGTGGCTGACTATGATCACCATACGATGACAAATTTGATCAAATAGAACTAATATTTTAAGACTAAATCAGTGTTTATCAACATTTTTGCTTCAGATTCTGTTTAGAAAATCGTTGCAAATACAAACCACAAGTTACTAAATGACCAAATTGGGATTTCTATTTATTAAACTTTGATTTATCTTGTTTTTGTGGTTTAATTTCCCCGGATGAATCGGCGCTACGGTGATCAATACTCTCGTCTTTCCGAGACATTTACACGTATATAAAAACAAGACTTTTTATAAAGAGCATTTACTTTCTGTGGATATTTTTACATCACTACACAACAGGATCTTAATTCTATATCCATACATGTGCATTCACTACATTTCTGCTTCATTTTCATTGTAACTATGACTTTTTGAGGCTGAGAAAACCGAACGGACACACGTTCAAAGCCGACACTGAATGTGGAGCTCGGTAGAACATAAAAACCAACAATAATCAGTTAACAACCGAACCTTAATCACGTGAACAGAGCGTAACCCCGGCCGTCGTATCGACTGGCCGGCTGGTATTAAGCAGCATAACTGGAAGATACAGCGATCAATAGTTTTCACTTTAAGGATTTTCCGAGCCAATTAGGAGATGAAGTCATGCGCCAAGCGTACCAGACAATAGTAATGAATTAGTAAGAGAAACACGTGCAGGGGGGGCCGGACCCTTAAAAAGCCTGTTCCACTTTGCTGTTCTTGTTTATTTTATTTTTTTTATCCCTCACCTCATTTCTTCTGATGCGGACAGGAGAAAAAGGTCTTATTGCCGTTTGAACGGTTTGTCAAGGGCATAAATGGACGACAGCAGCCTGGAGAAGTCAGTGGTGCTACAGAGGAAACACTTGGAAGAAGATCTCGCTTGGTTTGTGTTCAAGATGTCAAGATGAGCAAATGTTTACTGGTGCATCTACAAGTTTTCCAACTATCTCAGAATAACGCTCCTCAGACTGAATATTTCATCGCCTGCACTACATAAACTTATCAAAAGATTCAGAGTTTTTGAAGGCTCTCTGTGCACCAGGACGGAAGAGTCCGGGTGCTGACCCGGTCTGCAGTCCGGACCTTTATTATGTAAATATCCATGTGTAAATATCCGTCTGTTATCTTTTTATATACTAGTATTTCTTATTATTTATTTTTCTTCTTCTTATTAATATTGTATATACCAGTTTACTGTTTATAGTGTGTTATTATTATTACTGTGTTATTACTTTTCTATTGATGCCTCTTGTTTTTTGCACTAACCCCTTTGCTGCTGTAAACTGCAAATTTCCCCTCTGTGGGACTATTAAAGGTTTATCTTATCTTATCTTATCTTATCTTATCTTATCTTATCTTATCTTCACAACACAGAGCAGAGACCGTTGAGCAAATCGACTCCTATTTCAGAAAAGAATGAGACGATAATCCAAACCTTCTCCAAATCCAGTAAAAGAGCAACATCCCAACACATCTGTGATGAAGGAGTGCACCCCCACTATGCTGCTGCAGCTGACAATACAGTATGTATTTTTTATTACTTTAACTATGCCGCTTATTCACTAGTACCTACTCAGCTCGGCTTGCCTCAACCTGGTGTTGCCACTTTCCCACTAGGGGTCTACTCGTGCCGAGTAGATACATTTCTGTAACTACTCTTCCGAGGTTCTAAGCGGCTGAGTCGGCTGCATCTGACATCATCACACTACAGGCCACCGATTGGTCGGGGGGTTGGAGTCAGATGTCTGAGTCAGGATGTGACATCGTTTGAAGAGTGACTTCTTCATTTTATGCAACCAGCAACTGCAGTGCAGAAGTCTGCTTCGTGATCCAACTCTGTGCAGATGCTCATAAACCTGGTGCTGAGGAGAGAATTAAAAAAGGGATCTAGACGGGCGATAAGGAACGACCAGGTCTACCAGGAGCTCTGTCACTTCATAGCTGCTTGCAACCCAGTCTCACATAAAAACGTACCCTGCCTACGTTGGTCCAAAATGCAAAAACGTAGAGGGGTTACAATAATAGCCCTTGAATTGTTACATTGTTACATTTTTTCCGCCTATTCGTTTTGCGTCCAAGTCACGTGACTTTCAAGATTCTGGCCGTGACACCAAAAAACATGGCGGACATTTCTCATTTTTTAGTGAAAAAAAATCTATATTTTGAGCTAGTTTCTGCATAAAAATGCATTTTGATTACATTTCTAGCGAGAAATATATATTTTACTTTCATAATATTCACTCATTGAATGTACATAATCACTCGCTTGCTCGTTGTTGCGTTGTATCTTCAGATCTCACCAGAATAAAGGCCCAATGGACTTTTCAGCAGCGCCGAGGCAAACTAAAAGAAATACTGAAAGAGCATTGCTGCTTGAAGCTTCTCTCACTCTCATTTTTTTTTTACTTGATATGGAACACAAGCCACAGACCCGGCAGTACATCATCTCCTCCAGGTTCTGCATCTTTGGTGTTGTTGTCTTCTTCTTTGTTTGTGTCAGACGCTCAAGTACGTCACAGCAGCTTCACTCCAAACCCGCCTTCTTCTGCTCCAGGTGCCGGGTTGTAATGGAAAAGAAACCAGGCCAAGTTTTGTAGAGCCGAGTAGATACTAGTGGAAAAGTGCCATAACTCCAGTAGTCTGCCACCATGACATCATCTTCAGGGGAAATGGCACCGCGGCACTCAGGCTTTCTCACGGCTAAAAAGATCAAGAGATCATCCAACTATGCAGATGTTGCTGGCGTTGCCACTTGCTGTTGACAGTTATTTAAAAAAAAAGAAAAATCCCACTAACTCCCGCTAAGTTCTTGAGCTACTCTACTGTTGTTATTCATATCTTGACTCTGTGATGTTTCAAGTATTATATTGTTTCAGGTGAACATGTTTGTAGCTAGTCCCCCTTCCTTTTTAAAAAAAAATTGATTTATTTATTTATATCATTTTTTTTTAAATTTTTTTTTTAATCTATTTATCAAATTTAATTTATCTTTTTTTTCCCCCTCTCATGTCATTGCTATACTAGGAAAAGAGCAGGTAAAAAGGTGTGAGAAATGTTTTTTTTTCTTTTCTTTTTTTCTCCTTTTTACATTATTTCTCCCCTTTTTCCCTCTCTCTATGAATGAGTCGTCCTCTTCTTATTATTATTTTACTTTTTTTTATACATCAAAAACAGGGACATGATGTAAGCATGCAATATTGATAACATGTATCACCTTTGTTCCAAATAAAAATTTGAATGAAAAAAAAAAAAAAAAAAGAAAAATCAAATAAATGATTGAAAAAGGCCCACTTCTTAAAAAAAAAAAAAAAAAAAAAAGAAGTGGGCCTTTTTCAATCATTTATTTGATTTTTCTTTTTTTTTTTTTTTAAGGTTTTTTTGGGCTCTAGTGGCCCTTTATTGGAGATTCAGATTGGAAAGGGGTAGAGAGAGAGAACGGGGAAGACACGCAGCAAAGGTGCACGGGCTGGATTCGAACCCGCGACCGCTGCAGGAGGAGGACTGTAGCCTCAGTATATGGCCCGCTGCTTAACCCACTGCGCCACCGAGCGGCCCGAAAAAGGCCCACTTCTGCCTAACTTCTGGGAGGAATTGCGTTTTCATGAAAACTTTACTGTTTCAGTAGGACAAGTGAACGACATCAGATTTGAGCGTTCAGCTGAGGAGCTATTTAACCTCACCTCATCAGAAACGTTTGTGTTCCTGGAGAGGGATGGACATAATAAGAGAAGTGTGTACTAAAAGAGTTTCTTACCTGAATCTAATGAGCGTCGATGGTCCGCCGCAGGAGAGAGAGGCCGAGGGAAACAGAGAAAGGAACATAAATCGGGACACAACTGCAGTTAGCCGACATTTCAACAACAGGTGAAGCTGGAAAGACACGACAGATAACAGACTCCACCGTCAACAGCAGATAGAGGATTGTACTTTAATAACTGCTCAGGAACACTTGCATAAGCAACAATAAGGCAATCTGTTGAAGTGTGTCGGCTGATCGTGGTGGGTAAACAACATCCCTGTAATTATTTGCAGATTGGAGGCTCAAATGTTTCCTTCTCCTTCAGGAAGATGAGCGAGCAGAAGCGTCTGAGTGGGAGAGCCTCCAATTAAAGACTCGTGTTTGGAAGAGCGACATGAAAAAAAACGACTCGAGCAAAATATTTTAGAGCTCAGTCCTTCGTCGTATTGATCACACTATTACGCTGTTATCTTTATTAGATATGTTGAATGTTAAACATGTTGTGACAGAACATTTAGAAAAGAGTTGTTTCTTTAACCCTTGTACTGTCTTCGGGTCAAAATGACCTAATTCTCCCATCCTTCTTTCCTCCTGCTCTCTCCTTCCTTCTCCCTTCCTTCCTTCTTCCCTTCCTCTTTTCTCCCTCCCTCCCTCCCTTCCTTCCTCCCTTCTTCCCTTCCTCTTTTCACCCTTCCTTCCTTCCTTCTTTTTCCCTTCCTTCCTTCTTTCTTTCCTGCTCTCTCCTTCCTTCTTCCCTTCCTCTTTTCTCCCTTCCTTCCTTCTTTCCTTGTTTTCTCCCTTCCTTCCTTCTTTCCTGGTTTCCTTCCTTCCTTCCTTCCTTCTTTCGTTCTGCTCTCTCCTTCCTTCTTCCATTCCTCTTTTCTCCCTTCCTTCTTTCCTCCCTCCCTCCCTTCCCTCCTTCCTTCCTTCCTCCTGCTCTCTCCTTCCTCCCTTCCTTTCCTCCTGCTCTCCCCTTCCTTCCTTCCTTTTTTTCCCTTTCTTTTTCCTTCCTTCCTTCCTTCCTTCCTTCCTTCCTTCCTTCCTTCCTTCCTTCCTTCCTTCCTTCCTTCCTTCCTTCCTTCCTTCCTTCCTTCCTTCCTTCCTTCCTTCCTTCCTTTATTCTTTTTTCCATTCCTTCCTTCCTTTACTCCTTTTTTTCTCCCCTTGTACATCTCTTTCCTTGTTTTCTCCTTTCCTTCCTTCCTTCTTCCCTTCCTTCCTTCTTTTTTCCCTTCCTTCCTCCCTTCCTTCCTTCCTTCCTTCCTTCCTTCCTTCCTTCCTTCCTTCCTTCCTTCCTTCCTTCCTTCCTTCCTTCCTTCCTTCCTTCCTTCCTTCCTTCCTTCCTTCCTTCCTTTGTCCCTTCTTTCCTTCCTTCCTTCCTTCCTTCCTTCCTTCTTTTCTTCCTTCCTTCTTTCCTCCTGTGGCAGGGTGGAGAGGTTGATGGGACACGCACCTGTGTCCCATCCGCCTGAGTGGCTGGTTCTATCCACCCTGCCTGCCTTATAAGGCGGAGCCGGACAGCAGCAAAAGGTCCGGAGGAGCTGCAGCTGGGTGATGCTTGTGCACATGTGGGTGAAACTTAAATAAAGAAGGGTCTGCACGAAACTCTGTGTCTCTCCATCCTTCGGTCGGCCCCGGTAGCACTCGCCCTGCTACACCTCCCTTCTTCTCTTCCTCCTTCCTTGACCCGAAGACAGCACAAGGGTTAAGAGGTGGTAACCTGCGACCAAGCCCCAGGGGCACAACTAGGCCCACCAACCAAAGACATATCCAGTGTGAGGGAGAGGACCTGAGCTCCGCCACCATCGACCCCCCGTCCCAGAGCAGGGGGCCGACAGACCCCTACCGACAGGGAAAGCAGGAAAAATATCCCAATATAGGGGGAATAAATGATTTAGCATGTTACCAATAATGACAATAACCACGAAAGGATTTGACCCCCCCCAGCTTCATGGATATGGATCAGCGGACTATCGGGCTGAGGAACAATATGCTAATTGTATCCTAAGAAGGAAGGAAGGAAGGAAGGAAGGAAGGAAGGAAGGAAGGAAGGAAGGAAGGAAGGAAGGAAGGAAGGAAGGAAGGAAGGAAGGAAGGAAGGAAGGAAGGGAAAAAAGAAGGAAGAAAGAAGGAAGGAAGGAAAGAAGGAAGGGAAGAAGGAAGGAAGGAAGGAATGAAGGAGAGAAAGAAAGAAAGAAGGAAGGAAGGAAAGAAGGAAGGGAGAAAAGAGGAAGGGAAGAAGGAGAAAGCAGGAGGAAAGAAGGAAGGAAGGAAGGAAAGAAGGAGAGAGCAGGAGGAAAGAAGGAAAGAAGGAAGGAAGGAAGGAAGGAAAGAAGGGAGGGAGGAAGAAAATAAGGAAGGAAGGGAAAAAAGAAGGAAGGAAGGAAGGAAGGAAGGAAGGAAGGAAGGAAGGGAGAAAAGAGGAAGGGAGAAAAGAGGAAGGGAGAAAAGAGGAAGGGAGAAGGAAAGAGAGAGCAGGAGGAAAGAAGGAACAGGAGAATTAGGTCATTTTGACTCAAAGACAGTACAACGGTTAAGTCAATAAAGAGGATTCTATTGGAGTTGTTTTCCAGTGTTATTTATCTGGTACTTCTTTTC
Organism: Cololabis saira; assembly: GCF_033807715.1. Classification (NCBI taxonomy): domain Eukaryota; kingdom Metazoa; phylum Chordata; class Actinopteri; order Beloniformes; family Belonidae; genus Cololabis; species Cololabis saira. The sequence continues at coordinate 9,376,103 of NC_084587.1, read as the reverse complement.
TTAATCTGATATAAATATATAAGTGTGTACTTAGTTTTTCACACACTCTTTTGGATCTTTTCCTACATGCACGCACGTGTTTGTGTTTCAAGTAACTGATAATTTTCTTCTGTATAAAAACATTCAAATATCAGTGACGGAGTCAGTTTACAGTTTGTTGTTTCACCACCGCGGAGCGCCAACAGCGCCTGCCAACGCAGCCGAGGACGCGATCTGTCGCTTCAACAGAATGTTAGCGCAGCGTGTGAGCCGCGGCCGGTACCTTCCACATGCTGGCCTCCTTCCCGTACACCACCGCCATGTTGTTGACTTTGTTCTGCAGTATGCTCCTCTTCTCCGTGTCGTTGAGCTCCTCCGAAACGAAGCCCATGAAGGAGTTGTCTGGCGTGTGGGCTGTGTGAGTGTGTGTGAGCGGTAACAAGCAAAGGCGGGAGAGTGGCGAGCGTGGAGAACAAACCCACAGAGAAGAAGGAAGAGGAGGAAGAGAGGTTTATTGCAAATCAGGGAACGAGAAGAAAGCCAGGGAAAAAAAAAAACACACTATATTATGTGTCTCGGTTCAGCGGCTCGGTGAGTGGGATTATTGCCTCTCTAAGTATTATAAATAGCGATTGTCACAGAGCCAGCTGCTGGAGGCTGTGCACGTCTGAGATGGCTAATACAGGGATTTATGTACTGAAAGTGTTTTTGAAATTCTTCCTGTGACTTAAAGCATCAGAATCGACTGCATAAACACCATGATTCCTCACTTATCCACGTTTGTAGCATCTCCAGAACAAGGTGCTGCTTGTAGGCATGGGACGATATGAAAATTTCATATCACGATATTAGTGGACAAAAATATCACGATTACGATATTATCACGATATTAGCGTGTCGCTTATAAAATTCTTAAAATGCAAGGAAAAACACTAACCGTGGATCCACTGGTTCCTTCAGAACATTTATTCTCAAATCATTCTCGACACAGTGACACTTGAGGTAGAGAACAAATAGTGTACTGTAAATGTTATGCATTACAAAGTGTAAACTATAGTACCGGTACCGGTACTTATTTGAACTTTCTTTTTTTGTAAGAAAATACTTCCCTGAGAGTCGAAAGAAATAAGTGACAAATAGAAATAAAGTGACAAAGTAGAGCCAAATGCACACTGATTGTATTACTCTCTGAAACTTTAACAGTGGCTGGCTGCCTGCTACTTAGTACGGCTCTCTGGAAAAATAATAAAATAAAGGCCCTGCTCTGTAGTATACAAAACAAAAGCTGCATGGCCAACACAAAGATTGAGTGAAAATAAAGTGCCACAGTAGTCAAATGCACACGGATTGTACTACTCTCTGAAAAAATATTAAATAAATAATAATAATAAATAATATTAATAAAATACATGAAAAAAAATAACACTGGCTTCTACCTGGCTGGTAGCCTTGTGTGACCAAAAAAAAAAAAAAAAAAAAATTAAAAAAAATAAAAATAAATACATTTGGCGATAATTACAGTACCCCACGATAACGTTATCGCGGCCGTTTTTTATCGCGATATACGATAATATCGTATATCGCCCCATGCCTAGCTGCTTGTACCCTCACCGCTACACACTCATCTTAGCTTCTGCACTGGGAATCACATTCTGAAGATCTCTAATAAATGACATCCTCCCTGCTCTCTCTGTCGCGACTACGAAGGTTCAGCTGCTCATTACGCCGGTGCACAGCATGGACTTGGCCGTGCGGTCGGTTATACTTCATCAATATAACGATCCTGCTGCTGAGGGCGACCTATGCAACGCTGTCGGGGGCTGAACTTGAAAGGAGAAGGGGAGTAGCAGGCAACGTCTCAGTCGAGAGAAGTGAGAAGAAAGACAGCTCTGAGGGCAGATCAGACGCATTTGTGCAGCGAATAACAGAGGGAAACAGAGGAGACCAAGCTCAGGTACGGCGTGAAGGGATGCTTAGGGCTGTGCTGTGGCTGAAAATAGCTGCATCAAACACAACGCTCCAAATTAATGTGAGCAAGCAGCGAGACCTGTCAAAGAAAGTGAAAAGACTGGCTTGAAGTCATTTTAGCATATTTAGAATGGCTGTCAACTGATGACAAGTCTGCCTGTGTGTGTTTTGAAGGCTTAAAAAACTGTGCAGGAGTGGAGTTCATGTATGTACGTGGATCAATGTGAGGAGGCTCTTACGGAACATGGTCATGTACTGCCTGGCGTTGAGGTTCCAGTAGCCCCAGTTGGTCCTGTAGCCATGCAGGGTTGCGTACTCCTCGTGGTTGTAGGCTGGTTCCGTACCAAAGGTGTCAATCACTCTGATGTGGCATCTGTGAAGGCGGAGCAAAGCGTTTATTTTAACAACGGCGGTCGGTGTGAAGAAAGAGATTGCGTCTAATACACAGTCGAGTTGAGGGAACTGCTGTTTCACGCCAGCTAGGATTCCTCACATTTTTCTTTATTTTTAAAATGTCAGAAACACGACCGAGACACAAGAGGCTGAAACGAGTTTCCTCCCTGGGACGGTTGGGCTCTGAGAGTTCAGAGAGCTCAGTCATACAGGAGGGACTCGGATGAGAGTCGCTCCTCCACATCAAGAGGAGCCTGTTGAGGTGGTTCAGGCATCAGGTGAGGATGCCCCTTGGATGGGGGGGAAACACCTCCCTTTGGGAGGTGTTTCGGGCATGACCAAATGGGAGGACTCCCCATGGAAGACCCAGGACATGCTGGAGAGATTATGCCTCTCGGTTGGCCTGGGAACATCTCGGTGTCCCTACAGAGGTGCTAGAGGATGTGGCTGAGGAGAGGGAAGTCTGGGCGGCCCCCATGACCTGACCTTGGATAAGTGGAAGTTGATGGATGGATGGATCAGAGAGATAATTGAGTAGTTGGCACATACTTTGTTAGTTTTTGGTAAAATTGCTTTTTAGCTGTTTATCTGATTGAAATAGTTTGGGGCAGCTGTTCATGGCCTGCCTGTGTCAGCCATATTGTGTCTTTGACTTACATATTTGTGGCAGGGTGGAGAGGTTGATGGGACACACGCACCTGTGTTCCATCCGCCTGAGTGGCTGCCGCGCCTCCACCCTGCCTGCCTTATAAGGCAGAGCTGGACAGCAGCAAGGGGCTTGGTATGCTGATGCTGTGGGAGAAGGTGCTTGGGCACGTGTGAGGGTTTCTGGTGTTCTGAATAAAAGGGTCTGCACTAAACTCCGTGTCCTCTCCATCCTGTCGGGCCCCACGTTGGGCGCCAGTGTAGCAGTGTGAGTGCCACGGGGGCCCGACCGACAGGATGGAGAGGACACGGAGTTTAGTGCAGACCCTTTTATTAGACCAGATCACCCAGATCACCGCCACACACGTGCAGAAGCACCTTCTCCCACAGCATCAGCATACCAAGCCCCTTGCTGCTGTCCAGCTCTGCCTTATAAGGCAGGCAGGGTGGAGGCGCGGCAGCCACTCAGGCGGATGGAACACAGGTGCGTGTGTCCCATCAACCTCTCCACCCTGCCACAATATTATAATCAAAAAAAGCATTTGGTGACTTGACCAAGCACCAACAATCTAACTTCCAGTTGAGGCAAATGTGGAAAGATTGGTTGCAGTTCCGCGCCTAACCACCAGAGGTCGGTTGCAACAGCGAGTCAATCTCCATCAACTCCCATGCTAAAACCTCCAGCTTTAGAGCATAAAATAAGCAGAAACATAAATTACACATAAACATAATTACAGCCTGGTTTAAAATGATTACATTTATTTCTAATATGATTGATTGACAGTCGGCTCAGCCAATGGCTAGGCGTTATCACTTCCTCATCCGTAATCGTCATGCTGCTGCGCTTCAGCAGTCTGTACTATTCCAGAATTGGCTAAAAGTGGCACAATTTTTTTTCTACTGCCATCGAGTAAACATATAATCCTCAGACCGGCATGGATTGGCTGGGGGAGTTGGTAGCCAAAGCTAACTAAGAAAAAGAGGCTTCAAAATTGCTATTCATAAACCGATGAGTCATGTGACTCAATGCTTCATCCCTTGTTTTTTACAGTCTAGGGACCAGGTGGAGAAGTACAAACAGTTCTTTTTTACATTCTGTTCTTTTTTTTTTTTTAGCACACACAAATGAACTATTTAGTAAGGATTTAAGTGGAGAGGTATTTTTAAGTCCAGCCTGATGTCTGATGTAGCTCCATTGTGCTCAGATTAATTGTAATAACTAAAATTATTACTAAAAAACTAAAAAAATACATTTTCTGTTCTCTCTAAAAAACTGTTTCAGTTCTCGTCACTTTGGTCCCAAACAAAAATGTTTACCAATCAATAATAGAGCTATGGTTGTTTTTACTTCGATAGAAAAACCAATGAAAACAGCTGTAATTAAACCTCTGCTAAAAATGGAAAATCTTGACAACAAACAAATGAACAACGGCAGGCTGATGTGAAATCTCTCATTTTTAAGTGAGATCATTAAAAAAAAGCAGCTTTTCAACAGCCAAATAACTCTTTGACTCAAAACAACTGCTATGATGCCTTCCAGTCAGGTTTTAGACTGAACCACAGCACTGAGACGCTCTGACCAAAGTGTTTAATGACATATATCTGAATACAGATGGTGGAAACATGTCAGTCTTAGTTGCACAAGACACATATCACCCAGCACACAACCTCGTCAAACATAAACATTCTACATACAGTCTTAGAGAAAGCAGAACGGACAGTATCATCACATGGAAATCACGCTTTTACAACAATCTTGACCAATCTACCTCTATTTATTGACAATCAACCGCGAAAAACGCGCAATATCCTGAGGTGAAGGGTAAAGTGTAAATAATATTTATTGTTATTTTATCATTTTTAGTGTCCTCTCCACAATAATTCTTATGTACTTTTAACAAATGTACAAATGGCAAATAAACTTTATCTTATCTTATCTTATCTTATCTTATCTTACTGGATATCAGTGCTGCATTTGATACAGTTCACCAAAATATTGAACTCAAACGACTGGAGAACTGGACGCGTCTTTCTGGAACTGTACTAAACTGGTTCAAACATACTTTACTGTAAGGGAAGTACTTTATGTCAATAGGTAACTTTACATCTGAGCAGGCAAGAATCACATGTGGAGTTCCCCAAGGCTCCATCCTGGGACCTCTTCTGTCTAACATCTACATTCTCCCACTGCCACAGATTATAAAGAACAGCTAAATAAACTACCATATCTATACAGATGACACGCAGATATACATTACAATGTCACCAGGAGACCGAGGCCCTGCACAAGCTCTTGGTAAATTCATTGAGGAGATTAAAGATCGATCAAACCAGCGACGCGTGGAGAACATCGTGACGCAATTACCGTCATTTCCGCTTCTTCTTCCTGTATCCAAATTCGAAACAAATGCTGATTCGCGCAACTTTTCACTCACCTTCTTGTAAATCTCGCTATCCCGGTACTTTCTACCGTCTACAAATGCCAAAATGTTCATATCCTTCATTACATTTATGAAGTGATTAGTCTCCTCCTCACTCCAAAAGTGTGGCGTGGTCTTGCGTTTTGCCACGTTTGTAAGAACTTCCTGGACTCAAAAGACCAGGATTCCTTGCGAACAGAGCATGCGCAGAAAACAAATTCATGTTCCGTTTGATGGGGATATTCCGTTTGGTGTTTACATGACCCAATATTCGGGTTTTAAAAGGAGTAACCCAGGGCTCATATTCAGGTTTTTAAAAAACCTGAATATGAGCAAATTCCGGTTATTCAAAGGGGTTATTGGTGTTTACATGGCCGTGCAAATTCGGGTTATTGCCAATATTCAAGTTTTAAAAGGGTTATTGAGTGCATGGAAACGCAGTCATTATCTATGCAGGATTCTGAGTGGGCGGGGCTATGATAATGATCACTGTTCTGATTGGCTGCCTGAATGACGCGATACACCGCTACGAAAAAATGGCGGAAGCTCCGGCCGGCGGAGTTAGTTATTAGGCCAACCTATGTAAATCGCATTTTGGTTACGTAACGACAGGAGCAGAAACTGAACAGCTCGTAGATCCACATCATACTGGACGGCTCATCCGGGCGGCTGTACAGACACTGCAGAATTTGGTTGCTTTCCTCCTTCTCTGAGTTGGCAGGCTGAGGGGAGACCACTTTATATATGTTAAAGCAAGAGAAAATGTGTTTTTCATAATAGGTCCCCTTTAAAGTTCTGATACTGGTCTATAAAGATCTGAATGGTCCAGGACCAGAATACATCAGGGACCTCCTGACCCAGTATGAACCTCCCAGACCTCTCAGGCCACGTTTCCACATAGCCGGGTATTTACAAAAAAGGATATTTCCCCCTCTACGTTTTGAAAAATATCCTTGTTTACACGAACCGCATAAATACGCTGTTAAGGTGCTATGAGCATCCAAACCTGCAGGGGGCAGCGTAACGAGAAGCGTAAAGTCATGCTAGCCAATCAGAATCCTGGAAAAAACGTCAACAAATGACACGTGTGAAGCCTGAATAATATGGTTCTGCGTTAAATCGACGGCGTAGCCTACTGTACGTACGGTGTGCGTCGCCGCGTACCCTACGCCGTACACTCTGCGTTGGTGTAACGCAGAACCATAAATCAGCCTGGACTGCCAGTTACTTCCAAGAAGGAACGAGAGTCTTTCGTTTGGAGTGACAGAGAAGTGGAGTTACTTTTAAGTGTGACTTTAGAATATAAAACAGGTAAAATACAAGAAAATATTGACGGTGGCCAAACAAATTATAAACACAGGTCGCACAAATGATGCTGGTGACGTTTCTGTTGCATAATGTGACGTCCTGAAGCCTAAATCTCCGTTTCCCTCCGTTTACAAGCAAACGTGAGAACTGAGTTTTTGAAAATCTCCACTTTGGCCGGAGTTTTCAGAAATGATCGTTTTTGGTGACTTTGAGCTTCGTTTTCGTGTAAATGAAAGGCCAAAACGCATGAAAACGCCACCGTTTTTGCTCCGTGTACACGGAGTTGAAGGTCATCTGGATCAGTTTTTTTTATCAGTTCCCAGTCAGAACCAGACATGGAGAAGCTGCGTTCAGCTTCTATGCTCCACATGTCCAGCTGAAACACACCTGTTCCCAGCTGCCTTTGAATAAAGCTCCGTATTCATACTTTTAAGCTGCTGTAGTATTAGTAGTAGTATTAGCTACTGTTTTTATCTGTTTTTTTTCTTCCTTTCTTTTTGTTTAAATTTTAAATCATGCTTTTCATTTTCTGCTATGTGATGATGCTTAATACTAAGGCTTTAATACTAAAAGCTTGAAGAAAATAGTCCCCGAGGTAATTTCACTCTAAGTCAAGACAAGGTGACATAAAAGTCCTGTTTGACACTATTTCCATCAGTCACTGCAGCTTACTGAAGGTTAACGAAAAAAGTGAAAGTGAGACATCTTGGAAAGGAGCTTATCAGCAGGAGAGAGTCAAAGTCTGGGTTCATCAGTTTATAGTTCATTTGGGGAACTGAGGTTGAAATTTTGCAGAATATCTTACATATTTATTTGTAAATAGCAGAAAGCTGACAATGAATTATTAATGACAAGTCTTCCTTTCACTTGCATCTACCACGTCTTGCATCCACCCACAGTCCGACTTCCTGCCAGCTCTGCAATGGTTTTCTGCCGCCAGATAAGGACCGCCCAAGGGAAAGAGAAAGTGGAGGAAGAGGGGATCAGCGGAGGAGTAGCTGAGCTGAATATCTAGTGGGAGATCAGAGTAAGGGGCTAATCTGGGTTAAACGGTAGCTCAGCAAGGCTCAACGGTCCTCCGGGGTGAAGGAAATATGCCAGGGTGGCGAGCTGTCACGCTCGGTCCTGAGATGCAGGCGTGTCGGAAGAACATGGGATTTACTGGACTGCATTTTAAACTTTAATTTTGAGCTGATTGTGCTTCAGAAAATAAAGACAACCATCAGTCCAACTCAGGCCGTATCCCGATGTCTGATGTTGATGTGCTCAATCACAGCATCTCGTTTTTATGAAGCAAGTTTTAACAACTGCAATTTTCTTGGTTGACTCCAACTCCAGGTTTTCACCAGAGTCTGGCTTGTTTTACAAGTTCATATATTCTATTTTTATCCTACAAACTATAATAAAGACAAACATAATCAATGAGTGGACGATAGCAGAGGCTGCAGGCTGCGTGATTCAGGGTGTAAGCTTTGGAAATGGAGCTTGATGTTCCTCACATGAACTAATCCAACATTTATATCCAACATAATATTTTTTTTTTTGTGTTTAACCCTTGTGCTGTCTTTGGGTCAAGGGAGGGTGAAGGGAGAAAAGAAGGAATGAAGGAAGAGAGAAAAGATGAAAGGAAGGAAAGAAGGAAGTAAGGAAGAAAGGAGAAAAGAAGGAAGGAAGTAGGAATGGGAGTAAGGAAGGGAGAAAAGATGGAAGGAAGGGAGAAAGGAAGGAATGAAGGTAGAAAAGGAAACAAGGGAGGGAGGAAGGAATGGAGAAAAGGAAAGAAAGAAGGGAGGGAAGAAGGAAGGAATGGAAAAAATAAGGAAATAAGGAAGGAAAAGCAAAGAAGGTAATAAAGGAATGAATGACAAAAGGGAGGTAGGAAGAAAAAGGAGTAAAGGAGGGTAAAAAAGGAGGAAAAGAGGAAAGGAAGAAGGAAGGAGAGAGCATGACAGGAGGAAAGAAGGATAGAAGAATTGGGTCATTTTGACCTAAAGACAACACAAGGGTTAAAAAAGTTGTAGAATTTCTGACAAAGTAAAAAGATATAAAAAAAATATGATTTTTATAAAAAATAAAAATATCTGTAAGATTGCTGTCCTAAAACCATTCACTGCAACACGCAGGACAGCTAATATGACAAAGACATAAAGACCAAAAAAGAAAAAAAAAATGATATGATTATAATATCATAATAATAATAAAGAAAGTAGCACTTTGAACTATAATCAAACGGTAAAACGACCGCTATCTTTGCGGAAACTGGAGGTTAATTTAATTAGAGTGACTTTCACTGATAATTAAAACAACAAAACACGAAGGATAATTTGCTCGATGAACTTTCACAGTTCACAACTGTCCTTAATTAATAGAAGCAGTTGAGTAACTTCATTAAGGTTTTTTCTGCTGCAACCATCTGCTGACGGGACGGATGTAAGTATTGATAACCTTGGACATGCTTTGAGCTCCTTTTGACTTAGAAATTAAATGTCTAACGCTTGGAGGTCCTTGGCTCTTTGTACTTTTTTAATTACTTTGGTTGTACTTTACACATCTCATTTATGTTTACTATGGTAAATTAAGTATGCCTTTTTCAAAACAAATCTACCCTATTGGGCCTTATAATCAGTCTCCACGATGCACATAGACCGCAAAATATACCATAAAAAAACAAAACAAACTGATAAAGATAAAAATGACTACATAACATACATAACAGATGGATGAAGAATGGAAATGTGAGTTACGATTGAATCAATGACGTGAATTCAAGGTAAAATATATTAATATTATATTCTCTTTCAAAAACAGCTGATATTGTCTTTTTTAACGTCCTTTATTTCTATATACCCTAACTTACAAGTATTGGGAGACAGATATTCAGATACACTCTTACATGCATCCCGCAGAAACACTCACATTCTGTCCTTTTATTCCACACATCACACTTTTAGATACTCTAAACCACACCACACAGTCACCACACTGCACCCATAACTGCCTGCGATGTTTGTTCCTTTTTAACAGAATCAGGGGTTTAGGGGGTTAATAAAATATTGTAAACTGTGAAATGAGTTGGGGAAGGACACACTCACCCTCACACACACACCCGTGCACGATAAAGAAATAAATGCATAAATGAAAACATCAGTTGGAAGATGAATACGCATATATACGTGACTTTAAGTTTTTGCCAACTTTAGTGCCAAAACATTAATATATATGAAGAAAAAGATGCATCTTTGGGGAGGTTTTTCTGGGCACGTAATGCAATGCTTTACATAAAGATATTTTTAAAAATGCATAAAAAAGTAAAAGATAAATTAAATATAGTTTTTATTCGTTAGAATTAAACGAATTAGATGCAAGAAATGGAGATTGCAGTGCATTATAGTTGATTAATGAAATGCAGCAGTAAATAAAAACCTAAAGTAACATAGTTTCAGCAGCCCTGATGCATTCTGGGAGTTTTTTCAACAGGTGAGGAGCCTAAAAGCTGAACCTGCCTCATCGTGTGACCCATGACCTGAGGGTTCTGGTTGGTTCATCATGGACCAGGAGGTCAGGGATGTATTTTAGCCCGAGACCATTCAGAGATTCATAAACCAACAGCAGGATTTACACTCTATTCTGTGAACAACAGGAAACTAGGAGGAGACCCTGGGGCAGACCAAGGACACGCTCAAGGGATATTGTCTCTCAGCGGGCCTGGGAATGGACAGGGGGAGGAGAGTCTGGGCTTAGACGCTGCCGCCCATTATAAGTGGTAGAGGATGGATGGATGGATGGATGGATGGATGGATGGATGGATGGATGGATGGACAGACGGACGGACGGACGGACGGATGGATGATTGGATGGACTGGTGGGTGGATGGATGGATGGATGGAAAGATGGGTGGATGGACGGATGGATGGAAAGATGGGTGGATGGACGGATGGATCGATGGGTGAACGGATGAATGGATGAATAGGTGGACTGATGGGTGATGGATGGATGGATGGATGGATGATGTATGGACTGATGGATGGATGGACTGAAGGATGGATGGATGGATGATGTATGGACTGATGGATGGATGGATGGATGGATGGACTGAAGGATGGATGGATGGATGGATGGATGGATGGATGGATGGATGGATGGATGGATGGATGGATGGATGGATGGATGGATAGATGGATGGATGGACTGAAGGATGGATGGATGGATGGATGGATGGATGGATGGATGGATGGATGGATGGATGGATGGATGGATGGATGGATGGATGGATAGATGGATGGATGGCCTGCAGCGTGCTGCACCAGTCGCTTGATTTGATCATGGTCAGGTTGATGACAAGCAGGAGATCCCAGAACCATAAGAAACTTCAGACTGGACTTGTGAGGACCTGCCGTCAGCAGTCGCTTCACAGCTGATGAATGAAGAAAAACAACATCTTTGTGTTTAAGTCTTGCATTGAAGAGTTAGTTAGTTAACTTCTTTTATTTAACCAGGTAAAGACTCATTGAGATTAAAATCTCTTTTCCAAGAGTGACCTGACCAAGAGGGTAGCAGAAACAGTGTTACAACAGTGAACACACTGCATCCGCAAGCTGGATGCGATTCTTGAACAGAATCGCAGGCTGGCGGCGGTCTTTGAGCTCATTGGCAAGATGGAGAAAACCTTGGAGAAGCTGGAAGCTCGGCTTGGCGGGAACTGATCACAAATTCGTCTGTTTGGAGTCGCCATTGAAGAATCAGAGACCTAACGGCAGACGGAAAATTACTGGAGTCTGCCTGTTTCCTTTCATTCACAATTGTTGATTCTATAATCTGACCTTGACAGAGCAGCTTGGCCCGCTGCTCCAGTCACAATCTCCCTGGTGGAATGTAAACAAGTGGCTCTGCCCCCACTAGCCCTCTCTCAAAACACCTGTGGACTTGTTTTCAGAACTGTACTGGGCCGTCTGATAACATCAAGGACAATGGCTAAGGAGCAGCTCTGGGACGAAGTTTTCACAGACTTACCGCTCACACACACACACACAAGACTTGTTTGGATACAAGTTTTTCTATGTGTGGTTTAAAAGACAAGTTCTCATCGATGACAATTCCTGAGGAGCTGCGTAGTTACACCATCCTGTTCTCAACACGCCGCATAAATTTATGCACGTCAAATCATATCTTCGTTAAACTCTCACTTGGCTCATTGGCGAATATGACACGGTGTCAGTTTTATTGGTTAAAGTGCAGTCCGTCTGCCCATGTAGGTTCACCCCATCCAACATCGCACTAATGTGAGATGCAAGAAAATGATGGGAAGGACCAGCTTCCTCATTTCTCTGTCATCTTTTCTTCTCTTCTTTTTATTTAGCTGCTGAAGCTGCAGTTGTGAACAAACAGATTATTGCATCCAACACTGCATAAAATAGTTCAATCCTCTCTTCTTGATAACCTTACATGCTGATTATACTAATGATGGCTTACGTGTCATGATTTTATTTGGTAATTATGTTGATAAAAAAGGCCAGTATTCAGATTTTTACAGCTTCTCGTAAGATGTGTGTGAATAAATAGCTCGATTGTGTTGCCCCTCAGCATGAACGGCAGCGGCGGTGATTAAGAACTGTAATTAATCAGAGAGATTAAGCTTGATAACCGGCTCAAACAAAACACCACGTGTTCTCAGAGTTGCCACGTGATGTAACACCTAAAATAAATACACGAGAAACACTGTTAACATTTGCTTCGGGGAGTTTTTCATTATTTACTTGTTTCACAACTTTTACGCTTTAAAACTCGGCGACGTGGACAAAATTCCCCCCGTTCATCCATCATTTATCCGGCATTACTGGAACAGGCTCTGCTGCCCTGCTGCCTTGAGCGCTGACGCCGTGTTTTTGTTCCTGTCGGGTCCCAGGTCTGTTTCAGCCCTTTCACCTCTATCGGGGCAGTGGATTCAACATCTGGAGGAGATCGATGGCGAAAGTGATCGGTGGCACGGTTTGTGATGTAACACAGCGTCCCGTCCGCTTCCTGCAGCCCGAGTCTGTCAGTACATCCCTCACTTCCACGCGAAGCAGCCCCACAAACGCATGGACACGACTGACAGGACAGCGGTGTGCAGTGCAGGGCATGATGAAGAAAAGCAAATGTTGGTGGCAACACAGAACAGAGGTAATTAAAGGAGGCTGAGCGGCGGGGGGGGGGGGGGGCGGCCATGTGATTAATGAGTCTTTGGAGTGAAAGAGACTCATTGAGAGCGTGGAGAAGGAGAGGAGGCTGAGTACATATATCGCTGACCTAATACCTGCCTGGGGTATTGCGGCTTAGATGAAAGTCATTTCAGTCGTGCCGGAGTTAGCAACCCCTCCTTTTAATTATTTTCTCTACTGTAATAAAAAAGAAATGAAGGCAAAAAAGAATAAAGCCGTGACTTAACACTGTTTAGATTCACGTTCAGCAGCAATAACTTGAAGAACTCATTTGAGGTCTTTTGGCCATTTGTTCATACAAAGCCCTCCTAAGTTCCTAAGGGGTTTGCTGTACTTTATTAGTCCCACAGAGAGTATGCAGTTTTGTTTTCATTGCAAATTTTTGTTGATATTGCAAATTAATATTTTGATTGCAAATGGACCTGTTTTAACTTAGTGAGAGTGCGGTCTGCTGGCAGTACAGCAGGAAGGAAGGACCTGCCAGGGAGTTGAGGTCCGGACTTTGACTAAAGCTTGAATTATGGTTCTGCGTCAAATCGACGGCGTGCACACGCCGTTGTGAACCCTTCGGACTTCTCCGTCACTCCATTTCGCCGCGGTGCAGTACCCCCCGCGACCGCTAATTTGCGATCTTTTCCTGAATGGTTTATATGACTTTTTCCAGTCACAGTGAATCAAAGAGATAAGGACAACTATTGTGCAAAAAACCAAAACAAAAAAAATCACACATACACGAAGAAAAGAGCGCTGAAAGTTCACGACTGCTTCAAACCGGAAACCGGAAATGCGTTGCTACCAAGCGAACCAATCACAGCCGTCTCGGTCTGCGTGTGGTCTGCGTCGCATCGACGCGTAGTTACAATTTTGGGGAGGTGCACGTCAGTGACGGCGTCAGTGACGGCGTCAGTGACGGCGTGTGGTACGCGTCGACGCGTACCACACGCCGTAGGCATGGCGTCATTTTGATGCAGAACCATAACTCAAGCTTAAGTCATTACATAACCTTGATTTTTGTTTCTTTTTAGTTTTTATGTCCTTTAAGAAAACTCTAAAGTTTAAAGAACAGTTGATGGTCGACTGGTTTCGTGGCGGCAAGCAACCTCCAATCATCAACCTTCCACCGCCGTGCCTGACTGTAGGGGACGTGCAGTGGTTGGTGGCCGGTCTCGTGGCTTGTTTAAACACATAATGTTTTCAGGAAGAAGAGCCAGTCGACATGTTCAGATGTAGCTTCTGGGCTCTTTGTATTTCTCTTAGCTTTGTACCGTGTGACCTGCCAGCACATCGTCTCCTGAGAAGGTTGCTGTGGCAGCGTGAGGCTTCTCTTTAGCTGTACGTGGGCGAAGTGGATCAGTGGTGAAGAGAACAGCGTCAAGGAAGGACCGACTGTCTCAGCTTTTACTAACCAGCTCGCTCCCTTTACTTATTCAGCTGCATGCTAACGCCCAGGAGAAGAAGACAAACAGTCAGGACCATAACCGTATGTCCAGTACTGGAGTTGATGAGGGGGGATGAGGGGGGGATGGCATCCCCCCGGAAATAAAAACGGTCAAAATCATCCCCCCTGTAAAACTGCCGTCCCCCCTTTCCATCCCTTATGTCATTTCATCGATGAATGTGGTTTTACTGCTATTTCAACCTTTAGAGTCATCACCAGAAAAATAACACCAGAAAAATAACTTATTTGACAATTTTCACCTGTTTCAGGTAAATTTTCACTTGAAATAAGCAGAAAAATCTGCCAGTGGGACAAGATTTATCTTCTTATTACAAGCAAAAAAATCTTGTTCCACTGGCAGATTTTTCTACTTATTTCAAGTGAAAATCTACTTGAAACAGGTGAAAATTGTTGTTTTTTTCCTGTGATGAGTCTTGTTTTAAGTGTAATGAGATTTATTTACTAAAATGAGACATTTTAACTAGAAATAAGACAAATATTCTTGTTAAGATTTTGCAGTGATCCATTTTACAGAGTCATATTGATAAGTTAAAAAAAACTGTTTTTTATTGTTGTGTTTTGATGTATTTGATGTAAGCCCAGTGGATATTTAAAGCTTACAGAAGGCTGCATTTAACTGCTATGTCATTCCTGCAGTATTTCTGCAGGTGTTTTGGTCAGTGCTATTATTTGTAATATATTATATTATTTGTAATCAGCACAAATTATCTGTCCCCATATGATAAAATCCACCATCCCTTTTTTTTTACAACTCGAGTACTGCGTATGTCCCTCTTGTGCTGGAGGTGTCCTGATGCGTCCATGCTGTAGTTGCTACGAGTGTCAACTATCTTAAATGTTTCCCACTTGTGAATAAATGAATGAGTAAACTCCAGATCGTTTGGATGTTGTTTTTAAAACCCTTTCTAGATTAATGTGCAGTGATAATTGCTTCTTTAAAACCATTGATTATTTCTTTCCCTCTTGGCACTGTGTTACCAAACACCTGAACGCTGCGGACCATCAAAGTGAGAAAAGTCTGCTTTAATAGAGGTCTGCAAGCCTGCTGGTGGTGAATTCATCGAGGGCTGATGATTATCAGCATCTAGCTTCAACTGTCTTACATCCTACAGAAGAAGTCAGGGGGTACTTAGTATTGTCTAGGGGTGTAACGATACACTAATCTCACGATACGGTACGATACACGATATTGAGGTCACGATAACGATACGATATTATAGCAGTATTTTTTTAACAACCTTGAATGAGGAACATATGACTGGAAAAAATAGTCTTTTATTTGAAAGACACAAAATACAAAACAATGCTGAGCGTTTGCCCTATTGTTACAGTTTGTAATGCTTTATAACTGTTTAAGTTTTATTGTTACAGTTTGTAATGCTTTATAACTGTTTAAGTTTTATTGTTACAGTTTGTAATGCTTTATAACTGTTTAAGTTTTAAAGAGAAAGCCAGGCCAACCATTTTCCACAAACTGAACTAAAAGTAAATGTCAGGTTTGCATTATGCATCTTCAGTTTCATACAAGTACAAATATTTTGCCACAAACTGAATAGTTTCTCTCATGTATGATTTGACTTTTTTCTTTTCCAGAAATTTAACAACTAAAATTAAATAAATAAATAAAAGTAAATAAATACGTACAATTTTACATCATAAAAAAGATTGATTCATGCTCACCTTATAAGTGTAAGAGGAGATTTATTTTTGTTAAGAAGGTTATTTTGGTAATTCAGGGTTCATTATTTTATAAATATATTCTTTATATTCTGATGTAAATCAGGGACTATAATGACACTAGGCAGTTTATCTGTAGTGATTAGTCTGTTTTAGATTGGGCGGAGTGATACGCCACAGTACGGCACTAGGTGCTGTGTTGATGTTCTAAAATCCTACGCTGTTGAGGGACATTAAAGTACACTGGAACTCAGCAGAAGTTGTCCCCGTGTTTATCCTACTCACGACCCGATAAAGGTTTAATTTAATAATGTAAGGCTTAACTCTACACCAGCCTTACATAAGTAAAGGTTCAGAGCTCAAAACGGGACCGCAAAACGGTACTAGTTTCTTCTGAGCGGAGGAAGATTTTGGTCCGCGGGTCAAGGCGTGGTCGGACGCGCGTTACTAGTCAACACAATAGATTAATATTAATAACCCAATATCGCGATACACTTTGTCACCTCCACGACATGTTTCGTGGCGTTTTTGTATCGCAAAATTTCATGGCACGATATATTGTTACCCCTAGTATTGTCCAAATTATTTCTTTAAAAGTCAGGATTAAGAGAGGGGGTTACGTTACTACACGACGCTCTTTAACATTTCCCGGACTGCTAAAGCTCGGAGCGTGTTGTGAAATGTTTCATCCTGGACATTTTTCACCGGATTTGTCAAAATGCCGAAGCAAAGCGTCTCACGGAAACGACGGTAGTTTTCACGTACCATCTTTACTGCTGTAACATTCTGATAGTTCTCCCTCTGAAAGCTTCGGGGCGAACAAAAGACCCGTATTTTCTAAACACTAAAAGTCACAACCTGTTAGGAGAGGCAGAAATCTGGACCACACAGTAACAACGGAGCAAGGAATTGCTGAGCTCAGCAAGCAATTAGGTGCCGACTGCTGGCTTGGTGTGTGTGTGTGTGTGTGTGTGTGTGTGTGTGTGTGTGTGCATGTGTGTGTGTGTGTGTGTGTGTGTGTGCATGTGTGTGTGCATGTGTGAGAATGCGAAAAACCATGGGCACAAAAGACACAACAAAATGGGGAAATAGCTTCCACCAGTAATGCATTTCTCTTGCTCATAATTGGATTTTAAAAATACATGGAGCCGCCGTTTATATGTGGTGTCAGGTTGAAACCAGGAACCTTCTACCCTTTTTTTTCCTCTTGTGGCATCTCTGTTTTCCCTGCCCTTATTTGTTACCATCTCTGCACGTACTTTTTTATCTTGTACTTGCACTCACACCATAACTTTTTAATCACATTAGGGCCGTGGATACGCTCTCATTTTTCCTTCCTTTCTGTTTTTATTATTCATATTTCTAGAGTAATAATTTTATTTTCGCCTTCAACATTGTGTCTTTGTTGTTATTTACTGCTGTGACAGAATAATTTCCCTCGCGGGATCAATAAAGTGTCCATCTGTCTGTCTGTTACACTTCCAGCTGGCCTCACATCGGCTCGCCCCTTTTTTATCGCTCATTTCTGCCGTTTTATGCTGCGAGCAAGAGCAAAGAAAAAAGAAAGGAAAAAAAAAGAAAAGAGGCCAATGCTGTCATCATATACATCTGGGGCGGACGAAGTCACCAATTTATTAGACCTGGAAACATAAGAGTGGCACAGATGGGGGCAGAAGGGGAGGGGAGGGGGGCAACGGCTGCAAGCTGTTTTTAAGGCACTAACGGAGGAGGATGGAGTCGGACTTTGAATCTTATTTGCTTCTGAGGCAACAACATGAAAGACCTCTGAAGATAATACGGGTTCACGCTGCAGCGTCCTGCAGGGATGGTTTCGGAGCTGATCTTTTATTTTATGTTTTTCTTGCCTCTGTCTCATGACTTTCATGGCCTAATTTAAGAAGCAGAAATAAAAGCAGAAGCTATTAAGCACACTTTTGCACAGACACAAAAAAAAAGTCTGTCAAATCTGTTTTTCCTCGCCTGTGGCAGAATTCTTCCCTCTCTTTCCGTGCTGCACTCCTTTCCTATATTAAAGTGTCCATATTCTTCAGATTTTCTGCCATTTAACTGTAGTCTCTGGTACGTCTGGAGCAGCTTTCCACCTAACAAAGCCGTAAATTATTGAATTGTTCCTGATCAGGAGCCCAAACTGACGCTTTTCCCTCCTGATTGGTCAAGTTTCATCATCTCCAATCCTTTCATACACATCTGTATGCAGATCAGATTCAGAATATGTTAGTGGACAGCGTGATGAACCGCAAGAACCACCTGTTCAGTCCGTTTCTCTGCTCATCACCTGCTGTCGTATGGATCAGGTCATCTGGCATGAGAGCAGGACCTTGTGGTGAAGTTTGATGGGAAGCCAGTGAAGCTGCAGCTGGGAAAGAGTGATGTGATTGATGAGGCTGTTCTTGTGAGTTCTGGACTAGTGTGTTTATGGAATTGAGAGGAAGACCAGAAAGGATGGAGTCAAAAAAGTCGCGATGAGAAGTCACTAGAGTGTAGAGCGAAGTGGTGACACTTGTAGGTGACAGCAACGGCCGGAAATGGTTGATATTTCAAAGGTGAAAATAAACAGCAGGTGACCTTATTGATATGTGATGCACATGAGAGTACCGCCAAGGATATTTCTTGCTTATTAACTCTATATTATTCTATGATTTATCCTTATTTGATTTATGGTAATATTGTTTGGGCAAATATGTACCCTTCCAGTCTTTAATGCAAAAACGATTTGTAAACTTTTTCTAACTCTACGGAACCCTCTACTCCTTTGTTCAGAAAACTCAAAGTTCTTTCAGTATATGACATAAATATTCATCAGATAGTTGTGTTTTTATACAAACATATGTTTTTGCCTTTTTCTTTACCACTATCGTTTAGTATTTTTTTCAAATATAATTCTCAAATACATTCATATAATACTAGACAGATTAATAATTTTCATTTTCCTTTTTATAAAACTAAACACGGCCAGTTTTCCCTCAGATATCGTGGTGTACAGATATGGAACTCCAAATCTCACATTATCAAAAGCTCTGCTTCTCTAGAGATTTTTAAAATAAATGTATCATCTCATTTAATTCACATTTAAAATGTCACAAGTTTTCTTTGTTGATTTTGTTTTTGGATTATTTTTTGTGTGTTGATGATCACAAAGCCTACCATGAAGAGGAGAAATCAGAGGACCGTTACGTCGCCCGGATCGGCGTCACCGGGGCTCCGCCCTGGAGCCAGGCCTGGGGTTGGGGCTCGTAGGCGAGTGCCTGGTGGCCGGGTCTTTGCCCGTGGGACCCGGCCGGGCTCAGCCCGAAACGGCGACGTGGGCCCGCCTTCCTGTAGGCCCACCACCCGCAGGAAGGACCATGGCAGGCCGGTGCAATGTGGGCTGGGTAGCAGTCGTGGCGGGGTGCCTCGACGACCCAATCCCTGGACCAAAACCCTCACAGTGGGGACATGGAATGTCACCTCGCTGGGGGGGAAGGAGCCGGAGCTTGTGCGTGAGGTTGAGAGATACCGGCTAGAGATAGTCGGGCTCACCCCCACACATAGCTTGGGCTCTGGAACCCAGCTCCTTGAAGGGGGCTGGACCCTCCACTACTCTGGAGTTGCCCAGGGTGAGAGGCGGCGGGCTGATGTGGGCTTGGTTATAGCCCCCCAGCTCAGCCGCCATGTGTTGGAGTTCACCCCGGTGAACGAGAGGGTCGCCTCCTGCGCCTTCGGGTCGGGAAAAGGTCTCTCACTGTTGTTTGTGCCTACGGGCCGAACAGCAGTGGGGAGTACCCGGCCTTCTTGGAGTCCCTGGGAGGAGTACTTGATAGTGCTCCAACTGGGGACTCCATTGTTCTACTGGGGGACTTCAACGCTCACGTGGTTAATGACAGTGATACCTGGAGAGACGTGATTGGGAGGAACGGCCTCCCCGATCTGAACCCGAGCGGTGTTTTGTTGTTGGACTTCTGTGCGAGTCACAGTTAGTCCATCACGAACACCATGTTCAGGCATAAGGGTGTCCATCAGTGCACGTGGCACCAGGACACCCTAGGCCGGAGGTCAATGATCGACTTTGTTGTCGTTTCATCTGACCTCCGGCCGCATGTCTTGGACACTCGGGTGAAGAGAGGGGCTGAGCTGTCAACTGATCACCACCTGGTGGTGAGTTGGATGCGCTGGCGGAGGGAGAGGTTGGACAGACCGGGCAGACCCAAACGGATTGTGAGGGTCTGTTGGGAACGTCTGGCCGAGCCCTCTGTCAGGGACATCTTCAACTCCCACCTCCGGGAGAGCTTCTCTCGGATCCCGGGGAGGCGGGGGACATCGAGTCCGAGTGGACCATGTTCTCTGCCTCCATTGTCGACGCGGCGGCTCGAAGTTGTGGACGCAAGGTCTCCGGTGCCTGTCGTTGGCGGCAATCCTAGAACCCGGTGGTGGACACCGGAAGTACAGGATGCCGTCAGACTGAAGAAGGAGTCCTACCGGGCTATGTTGGCCGGTGGGACTCCTGACGCAGTAGATAGGTACCGGCAGGCCAAGCGGGCCGCGGCTCGGGCAGTCTTGGAGGCAAAAACTCGGGTCTGGGAGGAGTTCGGGGAGGCCATGGAGGAGGACTTTCGGTCGGCCTCGAGGAAATTCTGGAGGACCGTTCGGCGCCTCAGAAGGGGGAAGCAGTACTCTGCCGGCACCGTTTATGGTGCTGGTGGGGAGCTGTTGACCTCGACTGGGGACATTGTCGGACGGTGGAAGGAATACTTTGAGGATCTCCTTAACCCGACTGACATGCCTTCCACTGAGGAAGCAGAGGGTTGGGGCTCGGAGGCGTGCTCATCCATCACCCAAGCCGAGGTCACCGAGGTGGTTCGTAAGCTCCTCGGTGGCAGGGCACCGGGGGTGGATGAGATTCGCCCTGAGTACCTCAAGTCTCTGGATGTCGTAGGGCTGTCTTGGTTGACACGCCTCTGCGACATTGCATGGAGGAAGGGGACAGTACCGCTGGGGTGGCAAACCGGGGTGGTGGTCCCTCTGTTTAAAAAGGGGGACCGGAGAGTGTGCTCCAACTATAGGGGGATCACACTTCTCAGCCTCCCGGGGAAAGTCTACGCCAGGGTACTGGAGAGGAGATTACGGCCGATAGTCGAACCTCGGATTCAGGAGGAACAATGCGGTTTTCGTCCCGGTCGTGGAACACTGGACCAGCTCTATACCCTCCGCAGGGTGCTCGAGGGTTCATGGGAATTTGCCCAACCAGTCTACATGTGTTTTGTGGATCTGGAGAAGGCATTTGACCGTGTCCCTCGTGCCATTCTGTGGGAGGTGCTGAGTGAGTATGGAGTCCTGGGCCCTCTACTAAGGGCTGTCCGGTCTCTGTATGATCGAAGCAGGAGTCTGGTTCGCATTGCCGGCAGTAAGTCAGACTTGTTCCCGGTGCATGTTGGACTCCGGCAGGGCTGCCCTTTGTCACCGGTCCTGTTCATAATTTTTATGGGCGCAGCCAGGGGCCGGAGGGGATCCGGTTTGGGAACCTCAGGATTTCATCTCTGCTTTTTGCAGATGATGTTGTCCTGTTGGCTTCATCAGACCGGGACCTCCAGCATGTGCTGGGGCGGTTTGCGGCCGAGTGCGACGCGGCAGGGATGAGAATCAGCACCTCCAAGACCGAGGCCATGGTTCTCGACCGGAAAAGGGTGGCATGCCTTCTCCGGGTGGGTGGAGAAGTCCTGCCTCAGGTGGAGGAGTTCAAGTATCTCGGGATCTTGTTCACGAGTGAGGGAACAATGGAGCGTGAGATTGACAGACGGATCGGTGCAGCGTCCGCAGTAATGCGGTCGATGTACTGGACCATCGTGGTGAAGAGGGAGCTGAGTCGAAAGGCGAAGCTCTCGATTTACCGGTCAATCTACGCCCCTACCCTCACCTATGGTCATGAACTTTGGGTAGTGACCGAAAGGACAAGATCGCGGATACAAGCGGCCGAGATGAGTTTCCTCCGCAGGGTGGCTGGACGCTCCCTTAGAGATAGGGTGAGGAGTTCGGTCACCCGGGAGGAGCTCGGAGTCGAGCCGCTGCTCCTCCACATTGAGAGGAGTCAGCTGAGGTGGCTTGGGCATCTGTACCGGATGCCTCCTGGACGCCTCCCTAGGGAGGTGCTCCAGGCATGTCCCACCGGGAGGAGACCCCGGGGAAGACCCAGGACACGCTGGAGAGACTATGTCTCTCGGCTGGCCTGGGAACGCCTCGGACTCCCCCCGGAAGAGCTGGAGGAAGTGTCTGGGGTGAAGGAAGTCTGGGCATCTCTGCTGAGGCTGCTGCCCTCGCGACCCGAGAACGGATAAAGCGGGAGAAGATGAGTGAGATGAGTGAGTGAGTGAGTGTTGATGATCTGTAACTACTGTATGTAGTCTAACCTTCTTTGTTTTTTGTTTATAGTTTTCGTCTTGTTGTGTTTTTTTGTTTTTTTGTAATTACTGTTTTACTTCCTAAATTGAGGGGAGGTCCGCTGCATCAGCCTGTTGGCTTTTTGACCTCTCCTGTCACATTTGTTTTACTATTTTGATTGTAAGTGTTACTTTTATTGTGTCAAACTAATAAAATAAAATAAAATAAAATAAAATAAAATAAAATAAAATAAAGGATGACACCTAGACGGAGACCCACCTGGAGGTGGGTGGAAGGAGGTGGACACCAGGAGCTGGGAGTTATCAACCAAGTGAATAGTGAATAAAAAGAAGTGTACCCAGGAAATAACCCTGAGGAACACCTGCAGGATCTGGAAAAGAGTGTGATCCAGTGCTTTAAGTGGGCCGGTACGGAGCGGTACGCAGTACCGGCACTTCTAAATTGTACCCATCAGCGTACCGGAAATTATTTACTGTGTGCGGCGCGTACCGGTACTGTTCTTCCCAGATTCCCCATCAGTCAGTAACTCCCCCCGATCTCCCCAAAGTCTACAGGTTGGATTTGTTGATTAAGGTGTTTTGATGCTCAAAGCTTGCCGTACAGACGTAAAGGCGCGTTTGGCCAACCCTCTTTGGCCGGTGTCATGCGACTCTTGCAACTTTGTTTGATAGGTGAAGTGAAAGACAGACTTGTAGGAAGTGGGTGCAAAATATGCCGCGACTGTATGCAAGTCGCCTGCTCATCCTGTTGAGCTATATGGGCGCGCTCGTGGTAAATAAAAATTGACATAGTCCCATATTTGTATGATTGGAGGGGGAGAGTACCGGCACTTATTTTTTCCCACTTAAAGCACTGGTGTGATCTGAAGCTTTATGATTATGAACTGTATGATCTGTATGAACCGAGTATGTTTGCACTTTCCATATCAGTATCACTCCTAGAAGTGTTGTAATCCAAGTGCATCAGCAGTTTGAACTGGAACTCTTTCACATCAGTCGCCCTCTTTCTTGGCCTGCCACCTTTGTTACAGCATAGCGCCCATTTACTACCATTTTCCGCCCTGAGTTATGATTACTTGTTTTTCTCTCCGTTCTTTTCTTCCGGGAGCAAGAGAGGCCACAGCTTCAACTTTGTGCACATGCGCCGTCTATTTCCGATTTGAAAGGTTTGGGAAGTTTAAAGTTGTTGACCACGAGCAAGAAACGGCCGAGCCTCCTTTTGAGAAAGTCTTGGAAATGCAAAGATAAGCACCTCAAAACCTGGGAGGACAAGAAAGAGTTTCTAGGCCATGGACCTCAGTAACTGTTTGTGTGGCCTGTAACCGTGGCGATAAGGTGGTGACGTCTGGCAGAGAAGACTTTCTGGGACAATTTGAAACAGAGAGTCGCAAGAACACGGTGAAGGAGAGGAAACATCACACACCCCCCCCTGAACACTTCACACCAAGGAATGAACCGACCACCAATACAACGGAGGGTGATTGAACACGGCAGGTTGGTTTCTATCATAAATGAGAAAAGTCTATTTCTGGAACAAAAAAAGAGATCCCCCTGAATGTTTTTGACTGACTTTCTTTGGGCAGAAAACGTTTTTCTTCTTTCCTTCAGAAAGAAGCCGTTCTCATTAACGTTCGAAGATAGCAGTGACCGAAACACAGCAACACGACTGGTTGTTCTTGCACGAGTCTTTGAGGGGAAGGGGGTAAAGACAAGACCGGTTGGAGGAACTGCTGAAGACATTTCTGAAGCGGTACAGCCTGTGATTGCGTGGGTACATCCTGTCTGAGTGTTTTTTCTCAAAGCCTTTCAACGTGTGTCGTGTAGTGAGATCCAGTGTGAATAGCATCAACTTCATGTACTTTGCATTTGCGTTAAAAACTATGTTTACATGATGAAATAACAAACAGCAGAAGCTATCTTTAAAAGATGATAATAAACAGTTGAGCATTTGAAACTTTGCCATTGTTTCAAGTCCTGTGCTCAGGTCTGACTGTTGTGGTATCGGCCCTGGGAGGGCTGGCATGTTCGCGTTGGCAAGTACCGTATTTTCCGGACTATAAGTCGCATTTTTTTTCATAGTTTGGCCGGGGGTGCGACTTATACTCTGGAGCGACTTATGTGTGAAATAATTAACACATTATTACCGGTATATCATTTCACATTTTTTTCACACTAAACTGCAAGAGGGTGCTCTAGGAAGCGCTGCATCTTCTACCTCCGGAGTTAGCAGAGTTGTTTAAAAGGTTACACAGAGGATGAAGATTTCATTGGATTTTAGTTATCTGGAGTGACACAGAGGGTTTGGTAAACATCTTAGCATTTTGTTTATGCAAGTTATCTGAATAACTCTTAATATGTTATGTTAACATACCAGGCAGGTTCTCAGTTGTGTCATGTAACGTAAGCAAACCGTACAATTATTCAGCCTGTTGTTGCTTCTATTCTATTTTTATTTTAAATGGCCTTTCAAGATGACATTTCTGTTCTTGTGTTGGATTTTATAAAATACATTTCCCCCAAAAAACGCGACTTATACTCCAGTGCGACTTATATATGTTTTTTCCTTCTTTATTATGCATTTCATGTCTGGTGCGACTTGTACTCCGGAGCGACTTATAGTCCGAAAAATACGGTACGTGTTATTAATCCTGGATGTTGAACACGTTAATGCGCACAGGTTACTGTAAATGCAACACGTGTTATTGGCTTCCTGGTGCCTGAAGCCCAGACTTGGGAGGTCTTATGTAGTGGCACCATGTAACGTGACGGCTCGCTGTCTGTCTGGTTGTCCTCGCTGACTTTACCGACATTAGAGGAGCTGGATGCTGCAGGAGATGGAGTGGCTGGTGGAGCCACGCTGAATATCAACTGGACTGGTGCAAATATGACCAGCAGTCTACCTCTGCCAGTCCTGTCTGTTGTGTTTGTTGACAGTAAATAACATATATTCTTCGCTCTTCAGTTTCTCAATGACCCGGGTCCATTTTAGCAGCTCGTTGCAGATTTCAGTCATGTTATTAATGTTATTAATGTTATTAACCCTTGTGCTGTCTTTGGGTCAAGGAAGGAGGAAGAGAAGAAGGGAGGAAAGAAGGAAGGAAGGAAGGAAGGAAGGAAGGAAGGAAGGAAGGAAGGAAGGAAGGAAGGAAGGAAGGAAGGAAGGAAGGAATGAAGGAAGCTAGGAAGGAAGGAAGGAAGGAAGGAAGGAAGGAAGAATGAAAAGAAGGAAAGAAAGAAGGAAGGAAGGGAGAAAAGAAGGAAGGGAGGAAACAAGGAAAGAAGGAAAGAAGGGAAAAAAGAGGAAGGGAAGAATGAAGGAGAGAACACGAGGAAAGAAGGAAGGAAGGGAAAAAAGAAGGAAGGAAGGAAGGAAGGAAGGAAGGAAGGAAGGGAAAACGAAGGGAGAAAACAAGGAAAGAAGGAAGGGAGAAAATAGGAAGGGAAGAAGGAAGGAGAGATCGAAGGAAGGAAGGGAGGAAGGGAAAAAAGAAGGAAGGAAGGAAGGATGGAAGGAAGGAAGGGGGAAAATAGGAAGGAAGGAAGGAAGGAAGGAAGGAAGGAAGGAAGGAAGGAAGGAAGGAAGGAAGGAAGGAAGGAAGGAAGGAAGGAAGGAAGGAAGGAAGGAAGGAAGGGAGAAAAGAGGAAGGGAGAAGGAAGGAGAGAGCAGGAGGAAAGAAGGGACAAGAGAATTAGGTCATTTTGACCCAAAGACAGTACAAGGGTTAATGAAGTCCACAGCTCTGAGCATGAGGAGCTCGCGGAAATCCTCGTCTTGTCATCAATAAATCCCACCTATGATCCTATGGTCATTTCTGCTTACGTACCTCCAGAGGCGAGTTATTGGCGGGGCCAGCTCTATGCTCTAAGTGAAACGCTAGAACTTCTAACTATGTGTTTAAATGAGCAAGTTACTGCACAACTTTCATGTGATCTTTAAACGATTGGGTTAACTTGTAATCCAACAAATCCAACTGAACCGGCAGCCCTGAGACACGCTGCATGTTTGTGACTCTCCCAGTGGAACCGGAGATCCTCAGAAAGATGGTGGCACTTCCATCCCTGGTGGGACCCGGGAGTTTGGCATCTTTCTGCCGCGCCTTCTTCGGAAAACTGTACTCTGTGCATTGCTAAGTTGGAAGTACTAAAGCCTGAATTATGGTTCTGCGTAAAACCAACGCAGAGCACACGCCGTCACCGTGCTGCGTCACCGTGACACCGGCGTGAACCCTTCGGACTTCTCCGTCACTCCATTTCACCCCGGTGCAGTACCCCCCGTGACCGCTAATTTATCCAACTTTTTCCGGTCACAGTGAATCAAAGAGATAACAAAGAGATAAGGACAACTATTGTGCAAAAAACCAAAACAAAAAAAAAATCACACATACACGAAGAAAAGAGCGCTGAAAGTTCACGACTGCTTCAAACCGGAAACCGGAAATGTGTTGCTACCAAGCGAACCAATCACAGCCCTCTCGTCTGCGTGTGGTCTGCATCGCCTCGACACGTAGTTACCATTTTCGGGAGGTGACGTCAGTGACGGCGTGAGTGACGGCGTGTGGTCTGCGTCGACGTAGAAGACACGCCGTAGGCACGGCGTCGTTTTGACGCAGAACCATAACTCAAACTTTACAGATCCACCGGGGTGGAAAACGAAGGAAATTCAACCCCCTCTGATGTCAGAGAGATCAGACTCCAGCTAGAACCTGTAGCCTGAAACAGGTGCTGACTGGATGTGATGTTAATTCCTGCATCTCTTATCACGAGAGCGTCGCAAACACGGTCAGTTGATCGTACTGTATCTCCAAGTGGCGCGGTCTTCTGCTTCACGTTGTCAGGATTACAGTATTGGACAGTATTATTGTTATCATTATCAATGTTATTATTCTGCAGGATGGTGCAGAATAATAAGGTGCATGAGAGCCGTTTGCACGGGTCGTCCTACTGCTACATCACATCACAGTCCCCTGGAGTCGTTTTGCATTTGATATTTGGTGCTCTTTAAAGGTCTTTTTCACTGGTTGGGCATGCATGGTTAGAGGGACAGGAACTGTGTTTTTGTGTGTGTATTCTTCCCAAAAAAAGACAGAGAGCGAGAGAGAGAGAGTGATTTTAACGAGCTGAGTGAGTTACAGCCAGACATCTGGACAGAGACATGTACAACCTTATTACCAGCATTAATTAATCCATAAACACAGCCAGTAAAGCTGCTCACCGGCTGGAAAATGACACGTGCACACTCCTGCTCACAACCACAAACACACAGCAGGTGTGAACAAGACGTTGGATGACTTGTAGCACAAGAAAAAACTAAACTTTAAGCTCAAAAACAAAACATCAATGTTTATATGTGTGCGTGCAGCTTCTTCCCTTCCTTCTTTCTTTCCTTGTTTTCTCCCTTACCCCTTTCTTCCTTCCTTCCTTCCTTCCTTCCTTCCTTCCTTCCTTCCTTCCTTCCTTCCTTCCTTCCTTCCTTCTTTCCTCCTGCTCTCTCCTTCCTTCCTTCCTTCCTTCCTTCCTTCCTTCCTTCCTTCCTTCCTTCCTTCCTTCCTTCCTTCCTTCCTTCCTCCTGCTCTCCCCTTCCATTGTCCCTTCCTTCCTTCCTTCCTTCCTTCCTTCCTTCCTTCCTTCCTTCCTTCCTTCCTTCCTTCCTTCCTCCTGCTCTCCCCTTCATTGTCCCTTCCTTCCTTCCTTCCTTCCTTCCTTCCTTCCTTCCTTCCTTCCTTCCTTCCTTCCTTCCTTCCTTCCTTCCTTCCTTCCTTCCTTCCTTCCTTCCTTCCTCCTGCTCTCCCCTTCCTTGTCCCTTCCTTCCTTCCTTCCTTCCTTCCTTCCTTCCTTCCTTCCTTCCTTCCTTCCTTCCTTCCTTCCTTCCTTCCTTCCTTCCTTCCTTCCTTCCTTCCTTCCTTCCTTCCTTCCTTCCTTCCTTCCTTCCTTCTTCCTCCCTTCCTGCACAAGGGTTAAGTTACTAAAGTCGTGAAAAAACCATACAGAATTTACCCACAGATACTTTCTCTTATTCATTTTCTCTCGTTTATTTAATTCTTTCTTTTCCCTGCTTTAATACAATTTTGTCACTGCTGTGTTGATATTTCCTAATTTTTTTGTAATTACAAGGGGGGATAAAACAAACATCATATGTGTAGTGTGAAGAACTGATAAAGACAGCTCTGATTTATTTATCAGCCTCCAGTTATTTTGTTGCTTCGTCACCGAGGTCTAACACACGACCAGGTCCAAGGTCCTCCTCCTCCTCCGAGGCCCATCTCAAATTTTAATAAGTAACTAACAAATAGCACATAATTTTTTCATTGCCAACCCACATTTCCAAGCTTCGGAAACTGTGCAAACACCAGAAGAATTATGGGAAGTGGGATTAAAATCACGACTGGAAGCAGGCGGGGAATGAGATGACGGATCACGTCCATAACACACCTCATTAACCTGCCGCTGAGTGACATTAAACGCAAGTGGCAACCTCCGGGTTTGAACATTTCAGCCAGCGCTAGTGAGTAAATCTCCTTCGACCCCCCCCCCCCCCCCCCCACACACACACAGGTTGAAATGACCAGTTTTTACAGCTGAAATAAACATATTTACAGCCTAGGTCAAAAAACAGTCTCCATAGTTATATTTTTATGTTCTTGCATTTAAATCGTAGGTAAAACCAGACATGTCTGCTCAGTTGGAGGAGTTGCCCTTTTCATGGTGTCAAACAGCCAACTGTCATAAGTGGAGCTACTTAACACTTTTGAGCTGTAGGTTAAACCTCAGCGAGCAGAAATAATATAGATTGTTGATCATTTGTAGATTATGTAGAATAATTAAGACTGTTGTGTTTGTATTGACAAAATGTATAAGAGTTCTGCATTTCATTTTCTTCTGAGTAAGATTTGAAAGTCATTTCATGAAACCAAAGATACTCTATACAGAATATAGCGCATTACCGTTTCTGCCAAGGGTATGAAACGGTATCCACTTCCTGTCTCCTAAGTGGGCGTGGTCGCCCCTCTCCCTCATCGTTTTGGAACATACAACACTAGATACAGTACAACTTTAATATTTGCGCCTTATTTTGCCGCTCGTTTTTTTGAAATCTGCTACCTTAATGTCTGATATCAACCCAGTACAAGATCATCGGATCAGTCTAATATTCTTTTTTTCCCTTCCAAAAAGACTTCAATAATAACAATAACAGTATTATTAAACAAAGAAGCAAGTTTTTTTTTTTTTTTTTTTTTAAAGATTTTTTTGGGCTCTAGTGGCCCTTTATTGGAGATGCAGACTGGAAAGGGGTAGAGAGAAAACGGGGGAGAAACGCAGCAAAGGTGCGCGGGCTGGATTCGAACCCGCGACCGCTGCAGGAGGACTGTAGCCTCAGTATATGAGCCGCCGCTTAACCCACTGCGCCACCCGAGCGGCCCGAAGCAAGTTTTATTTAGTTTAAAATTTCAGTTTATCCGATGGAAAACGACGTTGGCGGTTCTGCAGTGACCGATGACTCTGGATCTCTGAATCAGCACCAGAGAGGAGAGCTATGTATTATTATTATTATATTATATTATATTATTAGCTATGAGAGCCAAATCTCACGAGAGTGTGTTGCTCAGACAGAGACAGGTCTCAAACAAAGTTCATTTTCTCCTAATTTGTCGGTTTGAAAATTGCCATTTTGGTGTCAGAATGTTCAGAAGGTTTGTGGCTTTTGAAAAATGGGGTCCCATATTTACTTAGGTTACTATGGGGCGAAGGAATTGGTAATAATCTGTGCTCACGTTCACTTTTCCCATAGGACTCAATAGACTCAGGAGCTGCTGTTAGTCTCCTAAAGGGGCAGTGGGGAAACCCACGTGACACAAATACAGGAAACACAACCGTAGTGGGCTGTCTTGTTTCAAATAACACGTCTCTGATGAAACTAAGTAAATTGTAAGGTTTTGATTTAAAAAGGTTTCAAATACCTAAAACAGCATTCTAGGTGAGGGGTGACTTTAGCTCACTTAAACACGGTATGAGATCAGCTTTTATGAAGGATTTTTGATCCTTTGATCTTGAACCATAAGCAGGGGTGCAGGGGGGGTAAGTGAAGGGTAAGTGAAGGGCTCTTCCCTCTGGTGTCAGCCGGGCCCCGCCGAGAGGCGCGATGCAACCAGCTCTTGTTGGGTGGCTCAACTCCCCAGGGGTTTACGCCAGGTCTCAACACCACCATCCGTGAAATCCTCCACCAATAGCTCACCCAACTTCACCCATCAGTGGCATGAAGTGAAGTTGGGGGAGTGTCACCTCCAGCACCTTAACCATCAGCACTGGTGTCCCCCAGGTATGCATCCTCTCCCCACTGCACTTCTCTCTCTAGATCGGGGGTCGGCAACCCGCGGCTCTAGAGCTGCATGCAGATCTTTAGCGCCGCTCTAGTGGCTCCTTGGAGCTTTTTCAAAAATGTTTGACCTTTTTTTCCCAATTTTTTCTTTTTTACGTTTTTTTCCTTTTTTTTCTTTTTTCCTTTTTTTCTTCCTTTTTTCTTTCCTTTTTAATCTCGACATTTTATTCACAAAATTGACTTTTTTCTCGACATTTCGACTTGTTTCTCAAAATTGTACTTCAACATTAATCTCGATATTTCAACTTTTTTCTCAACATTTCAACTTTTTTCTCGAAATTTTGACTTTTTTCTCGACATTTTGACTTTTTTCTCGAAATTTAAACTTTTTTCTCAACATTTAGACTTTTTTTCTCCAAATGCATAATGAAAAAAAAAAATCTCCCCCCAGTTATAGCTAATATAGATACACGCAGCATTTGTTGCCTTGATTCTAAGGCTTATACGAGACTTTACATTTTTTTGCGGCTCCAGACATATTTGTTTTTTGTGTTTTTGGGTTGCAGACCCCTTTTTCTAGATCAATGGCTGCCCCCCTCAGGGGACACTCCTGAAGTTTGCTGATGGCATCACAGTCATTGACTGATCCAGGACAGTATGAGTCTGCACACAGACAGGAAGTGGAACAGATGGTCCAGCGGTGCAGTCAGAACCACATGGACCTTGAGAAACAAAATTCCCTGAATGAAATTCCTAATTGTTTTGCACAAACCAGGCGAATAAAGTTGATTCTGATTCTCTACCATCCATCGAGACTATGGACAGAGATAGAACTCCACCCTCTCTCCCCATTGGGAGGAACCGGGACCCGATAGCCCCTGGTCAAGCGTGTCGCTGAGGTCTAAGGGTGCTTTCACACCTGTCCCGTTTGGAGCAGTTGTTCCGGAACAGGGAACGTTTCCCCCTAAAGATCGGAACGTTTGGTATATGTGAACACAGCAATCGCGAACGGAAACGGCACAAAACAAGCGAGCCGAGATCTCCTAGGAGAGGTGGTCTCGGCCCGATTCCATTCGAGACCTGAAACGGTTCATCTTTTTTATTTGTAGTGAGAACATAATCCACACAGCAACCGATACAACGCCATTCATTGTGTACAGTATGTGCTGCCGCGGTGCAAGGAGAAGAGTCGGTGCAGCCTCCACCCCCTTCTCTCCTATTGGACGTGCCGAGATGTGGTCCCAGCGCGGCTCGGTGAAATTAAAAAATGTCCAATTCGGGCAGGGTTTGTGCAGCGCAAACGCCGCGGCAGGCGCCCTCTCGCCCGCTGCTGAGCTCCGCTCTGAGCCGGTAGCACATAAATGAATGGGTAAAGCCTGAATTATGGTTCCGCGTTAAATCGACGCAGAGCCTACACCGTACCCTATGCCGTATGCTCTGCGTTGGTGTAACGCGGAACCATAAATCAGCCTAAAGCCGGCGCTGAAAGGGGCGTGTTGTTTTTCCCGGGGTGTGGAAGAGGAAACTCATTCCGCGTTCATTTGACCAATCAGAGAGCAGCTGGTTCGCGCATGGCATTTGTTATCAGCTTTGAAACGGTACAGACGTTTGCCTTGTGAACACAAATTCCACAAACGAGAAACAAAACAACTGTATCGATTTAGCCCCTGAATCGGAACAAAACAAACGGGCCACAGGTCTGAAAGCAGCCTAACATGCATGAGTCAGAACTTCTAAATGTTCCTGGTTACGCTCAAAGATTTGTTTTTCACGCTACAGAATGCATATCTGAGACCGAGCTATACCTTACAGAACAGGTTAACTGTTTTACAGGACATGCAACGTCGTATATGTGGTATTGTCCAGTCCTGCACACGTGCATGCATGGAGAGAACACGGCGTCTCACACACGTTCACTCACTTGTGTTTCTTCAGTGAAAGCCCCATGTGCTGCTTCATCTGCTGCATGCCATGGTAGTCGGTGTAGATGAGGTCAAAGGGCAAAGGACCAGTGAGTGGGCAGCTTCCCCTGCCGGGGGGCACGCCGAGAAACCTGCAACACACACATCATAGAGTCAGGTCGTACAAGCAGAGATACAGGAAATGAGAGGCGTGTTTTCCAAACGGCAAGCTGTATTAACTCGAGCGCTTATTGGATTTAAATATATCAGGAGATGTGTAATCAAGAGCAATTACGAATTCACTCTCCAGAGAATATTCTCTCAGAAACCTGTCAACATGCTTTTAGCAAATCCCAGTCAGGTTGCAGATTTGTTTAGTCCCCCCGAAGCAGCAGAGTCCTCCCGGCTCTTCTTCCAGAAAGTCCATTGTTGTTCAGAAGGTGACGGATGATGTGAACGGACACGGTGAAGCTTGACATTGAGGTTTAGCTTAAACGTGTTTTCCTTGGCTATTTGTCTGCTGTTCCCTCTCTCCTCCTCATCAACCCGGGGTTGCATTTCTTCCACGGCTGCCGTCCTGGGAGACGATTATTTCTTAATATCTGCAACTGTCTCAGGAGCGTGGGACGGCTTGGAGACGGTCTTACAGCCCGTTTAATCTGCTTAATTACGCTGTTGTAATCACCTTTTTTAAACCTCACTGGGGAACTGTATCATTCTTTGGACGTCATTATTTCTGCGCACCGTCAGGGTCCGTGTCCTTCGCTGATTCTGTTTCCTTTCTCTGGCTGATTGAGAGCCACTGCTGCACATCCATCAGCCTGGTTTTTAATGTTTAACCTGTGAGAGGTCTGCCCGCTCTTACTCGGCCCTTATTACTGCGCAGGATGAGACTAAAGACAAATGGAGATTGTAATATAAATTGCAGCCCTGGTGAGTTTCATCTCGCTTTGCTGGTTTTAAACTGGATTCTCCTCGGCTGTGTCGCTAATCCCAGGGATGATTTGATTATATTACACGGAGCCACATCTAGGAACTTTAGTAAAAACACATAGATGAAGGAGCTTGATGTTGGAAATACAAATTATATTTCTGTAAAGCAGGAGGTGCAGCGTGTGTGTGATTTACAGAAACGCCTAAAGATCCTTCTGCCCTGTCCACTAGACCAGTGTCTCCCAACCTGGGGTCCGGGCCCCCCCTGGGGGGGCGCCAGAGATCTCTGGGGGGGAGCGAAACTTTGTCTGCTTTGAAATTATGCAGTTGTAAAAATTATATTTGCGAATGAGACATTCATAAGACATTGTTAGGAATAATTTATGAATGTCTTGAATATTTTTTGTGTTTTTTATACACTGGTGACAAACACAGGAAATTATTTCATTCCTTATTATTATATCATTACTCAACATTTAATCTACTCCGACAGGTTGTTAAAGGAAAAATGTAAAAAATTTTGGTCTCATATTAAAAGAGACATTTTTCAGAAATATTTTTATTTCCTTTTATGTCCTTTTGTGCGTATTTTATGCATTGGTGACATTGGAGAAAAACAAAGTCATCTGTATACAGAGTAAACCAAAGAGAAATGTATCAAAAAAACATAATTAATGTTCATTTTTTCAATTAAAGACTATTTTGGTGTTGGTACGTACGGGTCGGGGGGGCCTGGCTGGTCTTAGACACAAGTAGTGGGGGCTCCAAGGAAAAAAGGTTGGGAACCAGTGCACTAGAAGGACCGGTCAGCCAAACTGAACGCTAACGTATCAGCTTTTACAGCTTTTTCTTTTTTATATTTAATGCACCTCTCTCAGAAATCATCATGCAAAGCTGTGGTTTCTACAAGGAGCTTAATGAAACCTGAGCAGCCTCCTCAAGCATTTAAGGAGTCATCAGTTAAAGGTGCACAAGGACTTTTCAAAAACAAGACAAAATCCACAAAGACGACCAGAAAGCCACAGCAATAACAGACAACATCATCAGCTTCATATTCCTGGATGACCAGCTGGTCGCAATTCACCACTCGTTTGGAGCTGTGATATAGATCAATGAAGGGTGAGTGATGCTTTCATGCCGTTTAGTAGCAAACAGGGCTGGCTCTGGGATTTTGGTGGCCCTAAATAATATTTTGCTTGTGGCTTCAGAAGCGCTCAAAGTGCAAACACCAATTCGCACAGACTGCTTACAAATGAATAAACAGATACTTTTCAAAAGGAAATACTTTCGTGGAATATGTTTATGGAGTAAATAAATTGAACTGAACCCCAGTTGAGACCTTTTTAGTCTTGTGTCTTGTGCTTTCATGCCTGGAAGCGGCTCTGGGAACAAATGTAATTTAAAGAACATAAAAAAAGAAGTCTTTTGCCAAAAAAAGACTGGGAATGGATAAGTGCTCAGTATCAACTGACATCAATAACCCTG
Source organism: Cololabis saira (assembly GCF_033807715.1). Classification (NCBI taxonomy): domain Eukaryota; kingdom Metazoa; phylum Chordata; class Actinopteri; order Beloniformes; family Belonidae; genus Cololabis; species Cololabis saira. The sequence continues at coordinate 9,341,032 of NC_084587.1, read as the reverse complement.
GTCATCATAATGAATAACTGAAAGGAAAAAAGACGGTAGTTTTCAGTGGTTTCTGTCAGCAAAGTGCCTCAAGTGTTATTTGATATATTAACGTTCATTTGGTTAAATTTAAAACATTTTCAAGGGTAATTGCTACATACAGTATTTTAAAATCCAAGAAAAAATATTTGCGATATTAAGAATATTCCCTCCAGGCATTCTTTGGATATCTTATTACCAAGAATGGAACAGAACGAAAGATCAGCTCTGAATACATATGTATACCGTATATATATATATATATATATATATATATATATATATATATATATATATATATATATATATATATATATATATATATATATATATATATATATATTAATAAGATTATATATATGTATATATATAAGTCTATATGCAAAGATACTTCAGTTGCTGAGATAAAAGCAGTTATTATGCAGCAGCCTGCTCCGTTTATACTTGTACTGAACACTTTGATATAAATGACATCAGATTATCGCTCGATTAAGTCGTAAATGTTCAAACAGAATCCATTTGCAGCATAACGAGATCATACACTTCTTTTGAAAGTAAATGTAAGACTAAATATCTATAATGCAAATGCGTGTCTACAAGCAAGGGTGTCATAAAACTGTACAAAACTATATTTTTACTAAGTACTTAATGGCTGGATTGGGAGGGTTCTGACTAATTTTGCGTCTGTTATTCTGCAGAAAACACGTCAGCTTTCACATTCAAAGCCGTAGCGTCACCTACATCCAAACATCTTACAAACGAGCCGCCAGCTGTGGTTGGAGGCCATGAAACACATAAGTGACTAGGTTGAAGTATGAGCGCGGCCCGATGTCTGACGCTCCTGATTAGTCCTCCCTCCCTTAATGGCACAACACCTGCTTTCATCCTCCTGGATAATGAACGGCTCTCAAAGACATAAAGGCCTGTTTCTAAAACTCCATTCAATAATCACATCCCAGTGAGGGCAGGCTTCAGCGAGCTTTCCTGAGCTCGTTATAAAGTTGGACATTTTGGCGTCATGTTTCATCCTGCTGTGAGTCTTCACGGCCTCAGGTTTCTCAACTCTGTCCACCCTGGATACGGTATCTCCTTGATAAAATGCAACCTTTACTCTTCCTCTAACAAGAACCAATGCACTAAAGAGGGTTACAATGTATAGAGCAGTAACATATGGGAATAAGCTTCCACCACATTTAACCATGATAAACAATAAAGCTAGATTCAAAAATAAATTAAGAAAAGCAGCTACTTAGCAAGGAAGTCAGTTTTAGTTAGTTGGTTTATTCTGAAATTCTTGGTTTATTCTGAGGCCACGTTTACATATAGCCGGGTATTTACAAAAATGGATATTTCCCCATCTACGTTTTGGAAAAATACCATCATTTACACGAACCCGCATAAATACGCTGTTAAGGTGCTATGAGCAGCCAAACCTGCAGGGGGCAGTGTAACGAGAAGCGTAACGTCTAGTTTCTAATCGTGCTAGCCAATCAGAATCCTGGAAAAAAACAACAACAAATGACACGAATAACTTCCAGTTACTTCCAAGATGAACGAGAGTCTTTCGTTTGGAGTGACAGAGAAGTGGAGTTACTTTTAAGTGTGACTTTATAATATAAAACAGGTAAAATATAAGAAAATATTGACAGTGGCCAAACAAATTGTAAACACAGGTCGCACACATGACGCTGCACTGCAAAAACTCAAAATCTTACCAGGAATATTTGTCTTATTTCTAGTTAAAATGTCTAATTTTTAGTTAAAAAATCTCATTACACTTAAAACAAGACTCATCACCAGATAAATAACTTATTTGACAGTTTTCACCTGTTTCAAGTAAATTTTCACTTTTTTCCAGTGATGAGTCTTGTTTTAAGTGTAATGAGATTTTTTTTGACTAAAAATTAAACATTTTAACTAGAAATAAGACAAATATTCTTGTTAAGATTTTGAGTTTTTGCAGTGTGGTGACGTTTCTGTGGCATAATGTGACGTTCTGAAGCCTAAATGTCCGTTTCCCTCCGTTTACAAGCAAACGTGAAGACGGAGTTTTTGCAAATCTCCACTTTGGCCGGAGTTTTCAGAAATTAGCGTTTTTGGTGACTTTGAGCTTCGTCTCGTGTAAACGAACGGCCAAAACGCATGAAAACGGCACAGTTTTTGCTACGTGTAAACGGGGCCTTAAATTCTGAGTGTGTAAAATGGAATACTTTTGGTTGTTTGGTTGTTTGGTTCTGGTTCAACAATTGAGTTGAAACTGACTTGATGTTTGGAAAGTGCCACATTAAATGTGGAGTCTCCCTCACAGTACTACACCAAAATGGGTGTTGAATCGGATTTTGTTAGAGCTGCAGGTGAGAAGCTTTTGGTACAATTTTTCCATTGGCAAAGATTAAGACTATACATTTACATACCAACCTGTTCTCAGGTTTCTGCTTTCTGCACAGGGGGCTCTGGTAGTCAAGGTGTTTCAACTTGCACCTATCCAGGTTTGCCTTGTGGGGACAAGAGTTTCTCAACCTGACTGCTTCACACTTTGCTGCAAGTTTCTGCTAACTGGTGTGATCTAAAAGTACCGATGCTAGCACTAATATAACCTTCACAAATAAGATATAGGCAAGTGTGTATCAAGGCTGAGGAAAGAGGAAGAAAAAAATAAGAAAAATCAGTAATTATTCCTCCCTGATCCTCATTAATCCTCTGCTTTGGGTGCACGGTGATAACCGCTGGGGACACCGATAAATATCAACATTTTATCTGATTTTCTCAAAGGGAACATGTCATTTGAGCAAAATCTCCTCCAAAGGGACGAATTCATTAAAACTTTGTCTGATTTAACTTTCATGTTTTAATATTGGGAGGTGGGAGGGTTACATATCTGCAAATATCCCCTGGAAAAAAAAAAAAAAAAAACCAGCTGAAAACAGAAATGAAACACAATTTTGAGTTTGTCGCATTACATTGAAACAAAAAAAAAAAAAGGTTTCAAGTTCATTAAAAAATTATGACAATGATGGTTAGTGGATATTATATTTAATCTATTTATTCATTTTTTATGTGTACTATTTGGTCTGTTAAGAGATCTTTGTTCAGAAATCAGAAATTTCTTTATTTTGCCAAATGTACAATGTACACAGGAATTTGACCTGGTACCAATGAACAATAAAATAAATTAGAAATAAAAATAGAAAAATTATAAGTAAAAAATATAAAATATGTATGCAATATGTACAATGACCAGGAGTATTTACGGGATGGCAGGAATGAAAAAAAGTTTTTCTTTAAGTGTCTTTAGAAGCAGGGCGGCTTTATTTAAGAGGGTGGTTACCTGAGGGGAAAACTGTTCAAGTGCCTGGTGGTTTTGCTTCTGACGGACCTGAACTTGCGACCTGATGGGAGTGAACAGGGAGTGAACAGAGGAGTAAGCTGGGTGAGATGGGTCCCCCACTATCCTCCCGGCCCTCTGCTGGGATCTGACATCGTGCAGAACAAACACAGGCTCCTGTTCGAGGCCCGCAAGACGGTTCTTGGTTCTACGCAGAGGATCCAGGGTACCAGACAGTGATGGAGGAGGTGAGGACACTCTCAATCAGAATCAGAATCAGAATAAAACTTTATTGCCAAGTCAGACATAGTCAGACGAGAGAACTTGACTCCGGTTAACACCGCTGGCACCATTTGTACGGACGCCATTTCTCGGAGGAAGGATGACACTGGGATGGAGGAGGGAAAAAAATGGCATCTTCACACTGTGTATTAAATACACAGGGGGGGGTTGTCCCAGCACAGTTCATCCAAGTGAGGGCCGCGTCCTTCGTGGCGCTCGAACCCGGAGACTGTGTTGGGGGGGCTGATGAGAGGGGAGCTGGAGCCGGGGAAGGCGTTGAAATGAGGGAGGTGTGGTGATCAGCAAGTGTGTGTGTGTGAGCGGTAGGTCTGTGAACTTTGCCCAAGAGCTACTCCTAGGCCATTGTCCTTGATGTTACCAGGCGGCCCAGTACAGTTCTGATACAGGTCCACAGATGTCCTGGGAAGGGGAGGGCTAGTGGGGGCAGAGCGTCTTGTTTTTCATTCCTCCAGGGAGATTGTGACTGGAGCGGCCTGCCAAGCCGCTCTGCCAAGGTCAGATTGTAGAATCAACAATTATATTGAGGACAAGCAGATTCCAGTAATTTTCCATCTGCCTTAAGTCTCTGGTTCATCAATGGCGACTCCAAACCGACGGATTTGCGGTCAATTCCCGCCAAGCCGAGCTTCCAACTTCTCCAAGGTCTTTTCCATCTTGCCAATGAGCTCAAAAACCGAAGGCGTCGGTCAAGGTCGTCCAAGGTCATCGGCACCTCTGGTGCGCCCGCTTGATGACCTTGGACGAGGTGTCTCACAGTGGGTTTGTTGACTTGTCCCTTTAGCGGGTCAACTGTGTCCCTCTCACCCCGTCTTTCACATCTTTCTCTGCTGCAGGTCCTCTTTTATTGCATCCAGGAATGTTCTCCTTCATCCTCCTCTTCTTCTCCTGACGGGTAGATCCAGCCAGCCTTCGTTTCCCTTCCCTCTAGAGCAGCGTTTCCCATCCGTCCTGCATGTTTTAGATGTTTCCCTGGTTCAACGCCACCCTCATACAACCGACTGTGTCACTAACAGAGTTGACTTGATGAGAAGCGGATTGTGACCATTAACTGGAATCACGTGTGATGTGACAGGTAGACATCTAAAACATGCAGGGGTACTAGAGGATAGGGGTGTGCAAACAAGGGTACCTCACGATTCGATTTCGATTATTGGAGCTTCGATTCTTCAATTATAACGATTTTCGATTCGATTATTGGTGCCACGATGCTTCGATTATTGTGATTTTTAATGCTTTTTTCCATACAAAATTGATTTTGTCTTAATCTGTGGCTACATTTGTAAATAAATAGCCAATCAATTAACTCAGTTCCTCTTACAACACTCATTAAGTAAATAACAAGGTTTTTTGAACATTTGACATGTATTTTTCAAAGACACAAAATAATTTATTTTATGACTATGTAAACATTTGCTCTTTGACTTACTTAACTTTGACCAGGGAAAGCTGCACTTGCATGAGAGCGCCCTCTATTGGTGGAAAACACTGAAAACGGTCAAGCCCTGGATTTAATGAGTTCATTAATTCAAGTAAACAAGATATGTACTTCCAATTTATTTAGTGTAAACATATCTGCCATATTTCAAGTGATAAATAAAAAATGTGCATTCTTGAAAATAAAATGATTCAGCAGCTTATTCAGTCTGGAATCTGGATAGGATAACTAAAAAAAAAAAATATATATATATATATATATATATATTTTTTTATTAATCGATTCCAAATCGTCACGTGACGCATCGCGATGCATCGACACATCGATGAATTGCACCCACCTCTACTAGAGGACCAGGGTTGGGAAGCAGTGTCATGTCATTCACCATGGAGACTCTTGTCTGAACTGTTCTGTAAATGAATCACCATGACAACAAGAATGGGCTCGGGGCAGGTCCTGGATGGAGCCCCACTTCCACCTGAAACCTCTCTGTCACTCCTAATTTCCACCTCATTGCTGTAACGCTGCTATCATATGTCCTGTACCAAGTACATACTTTGATGCCACACCAGACTTCCTCCAGATACCTGTTTTGCTGAAATACTCCCGTAGCTGCTGAGGCACACTGATCCTTTTCAACCAGGCCTCTTCAGAAGGGCGTTAAACATTAAAATCAGCTTCCACTTCTTCCACTTTTGCCTTCAAGCCTCTTTCTGCTCAGACTTCATCTTCTTCACACGAGTTCAGGTAAAACTCCGTAACACCACATTTTCCCAAGAGAAAGACATTTTTCTGCTTCATTTCGTGGATGTCAGTTTATTTTATGTGCATGATGTCTAGTGCTGACAACGAGGTCAGTGACAAAAGGAAAAGGGCAACTGAATTTAAAAGAATAAAAGAAAGAAATAAGGCAAGGGCAGACAGAAAACAGCAAAAATAACAGGGATTGTACTGAAATAGTTGAGGAAACACAACGGTTCCCTGGTTCTTAATTTCCCCTCTGCAGGCTTTTTCATTCTTTTCCTCTAATCCTATTCTTTTGGCAGTCATTCATCCATTGAAAGGAACATTTTTTTCTTTTAAATGTATTGTTTTTCTCTCTTTTGTTGAGAAACACTGAAGGACATTTTCATTAATGAAACAACGGGGAAAGCTGACCTGTAATATTTCTTCTCACGCAGCCTCCCTCAACTATCTGCTTATTGTTACATTTTCCTTCTGATAGATGCAGAGTAAAACGTTTTTGCCTGCATTTATTTGGGTGATGCTAAGTAGTGCTTTTTGGACACAGAAAAACATTTATTATTATAATATTATGTAAATAAAATACAAAGAAAATTACCTTTTAAAAATAGCTTAACAACACCCGTAACAGAAGTCCACAGAATATTAATTCAATGAGAAATAAATAAAAATTATTTGGAGGATATATATGTATATATATATATATATATATATATATATATATATATATATATATATATATATATATATATATATATATATATATATATATATATATATATATATATGTATGTATAAGATGCCAATATGGTGTAAATAAATACAAACTACACAATAAATTACCTCCTTAACAAAGATAAATATGTCTCAAATCCTTTTTACAACAAAATCTCTGGCATTATTGATTGTGTTGCTGTCATTACACCACCAACCAGTAAGTGGCAGTGTAGATTATTTTCTGTAGGATCGTAGCTGAGTGCAGAGTTTCCTTTTGGAACGGAGCAAATAAAGTATATTTTATATAAGTAGAAGCTGGTGAATGTAAAATTTTACAGATATTGCAGAAAAATATACTTTTACTTGACTTGAAAACGACGAAGGAGAAACAGAGGCGGGAACTTTGAAAACAAAGAAGAACAAATCTGCCAGTTAAATCTAAGCACAGTATGAATTAATTTTATATATCTGCATTAATTGATTCCGTCCAGTCCTAGTTTAAGTAATATGAGGTACAACCATGTTAATTGGTTGATATCTATCTAATAATGATAGATTGGTGACCTGTCCTGGGTGTTCCCCTGACTGTAATGAGCTGGGACAGGCTCCGGCAGACCCATGTGCCCCTGTACAGGATTAAACGGTTACAGAAAATGATTGGATGGATTTTTCTAATAGCTAAAACCAAGTTTGTAACATACTATCACTGTCATACACCAAAACCCACACTGAAATCACAGGGCAAGTCCTGTCTATGGGTTATGAGTTCATCACCCACATAAGAAAAGTTGCAATTCCTCCAATAACCACTGGGGGATGGCTCCAAACACAAGTCCATCTCTACTGACTGCCCAGTTAAAAAGAAGCAACAATGCAGCAGAAACAAAACAATATGGCTAGTTCAAGTTCAAGTTAACTTTATTTAACACCCGTAGCTAGATTTGTTTTGCAGTAAAAGGCATCTCACACACAATCTCTACTGTCCTTAATTTGACACAGGACAAAAATGGTAAAAAACAATGGACAGGTTTGCAACAGCACAAGACAGACATGGCAGGTACTCACAATGCTCACTGACAGGATAAAAGTAGATGTTGCCCACAAGGCAAAGAACAATGAATGAATAAATAAAGTACAAACCAAGGTCAGGGTTCCTAATAAAGAGAAGTAAATAAGTTAAATGCAGGATAGACCTCAGTGATAAATAAAAATTGTTAAGATTTGTTTAAAAGAGAGACAGCAGCAGGGACGAAGCTGTTTCTGTAGCGTGTGGTCCTAGTTCTGGGGACTTTAAACCTGCGTCCTGATGGCAGTAGCTGGAACTCACTCGCCAAGGGATGGGAGGCATCATTGGGAATGGAGCTGGCGAGAAGCTGCAACTGTTTAGCGTACAGCGACTCCAGGCCCAGCTGTGTTTCCCCAACAGCCGACCTGACCATTTAATAATTTGGTTGAGTGAACGCCTTTCTTTTATGGGCAGGTTTCCGAACCATGATGCGAGAAAAAGAGTAAAAGCTAAAACAGATTCAATAAAAGCATGATAAAAAAGTGACATCATGGTCCTATTAACATGGAAACGGGACAACTTCCTCAGACAGAACAGCCGCTGGTGTCCCTTCCTGCTCACAGCTTTGCAATTTTCTTTAAATTTTAAGGTAGAGTTAATGATTGTCCCCAGATATTTATATGATTGTACCTGTTCAATGACTTGTCCCTTAATCTTAATTGGTTCAGGTGTTTTGGCATTCTTCCTAAAATCAATTGCCATGTCTTTGGTTTTTATCAGATTAAACTGTAATCTCGGGACCTTCAGCATGTGCTGGGGCGGTTTGAGGCCGAGTGCGACGCGGCAGGGATGAGAATCAGCACCTCCAAAACCGAGGCCATGGTTCTCCGTCGGGAAAGGGTGGCGTGCCTTCTCCGGGTGGGTGGAGAAGTCCTGCCTCAGGTGGAGGAGTTCAAGTATCTCGGGGTCTTGTTCACGAGTGAGGGAACGATGGAGCGTGAGATTGACAGACGGATCGGTGCAGCGTCCGCAGTTATGCGGTCGATGTACCGGACCGTCGTGGTGAAGAAGGAGCTGAGTCAAAAGGCGAAGCTCTCGATTTACCGGTCAATCTACGCCCCTACCCTCACCTATGGTCATGAACTTTGGGTAGTGACCGAAAGGACAAGATCGTGGATACAAGCGGCCGAGATGAGTTTCCTCCGCAGGGTGGCTGGACGCTCCCTTAGAGATAGGGTGAGGAGTTCGGTCACCCGGGAGGAGCTCGGAGTCGAGCCGCTGCTCCTTCACATTGAGAGGAGTCAGCTGAGGTGGCTTGGGCATCTGTACCGGATCCTCCTGGACGCCTCCCTAGGGAGGTGTTCCAGGCATGTCCCTCCTCCCTAGGGAGGTGTTCCAGGCATGTCCCTCCTCCCTAGGGAGGTGTTCCAGGCATGTCCCACCGGGAGGAGACCCCGGGGAAGACCCAGGAGACGCTGGAGAGACTATGTCTCTCGGTTGGCCTGGGAACGTCTCGGACTCCCCTCGGAAGAGCTGGAGGAAGAGATGGAGGAAGTGTCTGGGGTGAAGGAAGTCTGGGCATCACTGCTGAGGCTGCTGCCCCCGCGACCCGGGAACGGATAAGCGGAAGAAGATGGATGGATGGATGGATGGATGGAAACTGTAATCTAATAACTACTCAGTTATTATCACTTTGACTACTTAGCTACTGTGTTGACGTTACTACCGAACCATGAATAAAAAACTAAGGGAGTAGAATCGTTCTTATGTTTAAGATGATGACTTGTTCTGTGAACTGTCCCAAAAGACCTTTGAAACTAGTTTTGAAAGCCAGCAGGGCTAAAATAGCAAACTTGAGGTAAGTGAACTAAGGTGGGCGTGTCTCCGATTCCAGACCTGCTCGTTGTCCCCATTTGGAAAACGGACAAACAGGGTTCAAAAGCAGTCTTTGGGAAACCTATTAGTGACATCACAGAGGCTTTGTCTTTTCCCACAGTCTACGATTAAGCTGAATAACAAGCAGAAAAACCGGCTTACACACAGACTTTAGTGACATACATGCTGAGTCACACATTTACAAAACGAAGTATTGAATGGGAGCCATCCTAGACACGGCTCCAGTGCCATGCGGAGCGACACGGAAGTCCAATTAGCCGAGGTTTCCATGTCTCCTGGCTGGCACCCACTCAATGAGCCCTTTGAATGAAGACACGCATGCTTGAACCCACGCACATCATGGAGGCACTGAAATGTCAGGCAGTGTGAGAATACACGAGCCACGGAGGCAGGGCGCAGTGTGGAAATGCATGTTTCCCGGGGTTTAAAGCCTATTTTGAGGGCATCCTTTCATTTCCCTAAATGTATTTACTCCAGGTCGGGGTTACCGCTGCTTCCTCGCCAACAAGGCAAGGCATGGGAATTTACCAATCAGCCACAGCCCTTGTTTTGAGTCTGTACAAAAAATTTGAAGATAGAAGAGTTGCCCAACTTAAGAATTGGTTCGTCCTTGCAGTGTTTTTCATGCATTTGATGATAAACGATGACATACTTAATGTGGACACTCTCTCCAGTCGGCCAGAGATTAGCCTCAAAAGCACACTAAGCACTGCTGCTCTGCTTTTAGAGACGTCTCCAGAGAAACGTGTCTTCGAGCTGCGATGGAGAACCGGCCAAACGTGGATCAGTAAATGTCTTGTTTTTCCATCCCAGCAGTGGAGTAATTTATTTTTTCATGGGATTTCATGGAAGCCTGCTTTAAGAACAAGACCCAAAACATCCTCTGGATTGCAGACGCTCTGAAGATGAAGGTCGCTGCTCTGGCAACTCTGGAAACTCGTCAGTCAGAAATGTATTGTGAAGTTAGTGACCATAATTGGTGAGTCTCGCACTGATGTGCTCCGTCTAGAATCGCAAAGGAAAACAACATCAGCTCACATCATTTCAGCTAAATGAGTGATTAGGTTACTCCTGCATTTCAGTAATCTCCCACAATGCACTACAATCTCATTTGTTTGATTCTTTTTAAATTATGTTTGTCTTTAATTCTCCTTTTTAATCTCTTTTTTGTACTTTTGAATGTCTTCACTTTCACCTGAGAGATTCTTTGGTGATTTATAACTAAATATAATCTGAAAATTTTTAATCAAATTTTCAGATAATAAAAACAAAAAAGGGTGAATTTCTATCACTTTGGTGGGAAAGGTAGAACATCATAAAAAATGTCATAACTTAAATGTACTATAATCTTAATAAATGTAATGAAAATGTCACATTTCTGTGATACGTTAATGTTTGAAAGAGCTGTGCAAACACATTTGCTTTATTTATGAAATGTTAGCTGTCCGCCTTCTTGTCAAAGATGAAGTCGTTTTTTCTGTCCTTTTTTCTTAAAAATCAATTTTATTTCTGCTTTTTTCAGATCGGCAAAGCCTGAAGTGTTCTTGCAGCTCTTGCTGCGGTTTACGAACTCTTGTGGGAAACATAGGCTATGTGTTCATTATGCAGACGTCTGCTTCCCATTCCCTGCCTTTGTGTTTTCGTGTCTCCCTCACCTCATCAGGGGTCCTCGCCGGTGTAAACACTCTTCTCGACAGGAAAGCTAATCAGCGTGTTCAGATCAAGTGCAGAGAGAATATTCCCCTCTCGCTGCTGGTGTGATGTCTGCTGCACATTTAGGGCTTGTTCTGACACAGCCACCACGGGCCCACGGGCCCACGGGCCCACGGGCCCATGTTCTCACCGTGCCGTCCCAAGCCCACATACCTGGGGATGTCTGTTGGGTATCTGACGTAAATCTTATCCCAATATCAGCACACTAGTGTTGTTTTCATCAACGATGACGATTTCGTTGATGCACCTTTTTTTCATGACGATAACGAGACGGTGACGAGCTGACTTCAGTCTAAAATTAGCTTGGTTGTGGTGCTAACCCAGGCTAAAGTTAGCTTAGTTGTGCTGACATCAATTTAGTAGCTCATGTGTGTGTTACTGGTAGCCTGTGTGTAGTATATGACAGGATTTTGGTCGGGCTGCAAGTGTAACTAGAAACTTTCAGGAAATTTTTAAATGGGCATGCCCTACCGCCCATTCGTCCCCTCTTGCTGCTTTGGTTTGGGGCTGTACTGGTTGTGTTTAAGGTTGTTTTGGTTATGTCAGAGGTGGTTCTGGCCATGTTTGGGGTTATTAATAATGGCCAATAAACCAAACCAAGGCCTGGATGCACGTTGCGGTTCGGGCCACATTTACGGATGATTTATTCATATTCTCCCCCATAAAAATGCATAGGTAACAAGCCCCATAGGATAGAATGGGACAATTTGGCTTCAATATCTCAAAAGTTGTAAACAACAGCCTAATGAAACCTCAGGATGTCTTTTTTTAAATTGAAGGTTAAATATCACAAAAAATGTGAAACTTAGCATGATGAGGTTGTACGGTCCTTTAGTGCCAATCGGGCCGAGTGTTCGTAATTTTGAACGATGTCTCTACGATAAAGTTGGCCAAGCAATAAGTGCCTTCATTTTCATGTTTTTTCTTGTTTTTTCGGGCGAGTTTTATTTTTTGGGGGATTTTTTTTTCCACATCAGAGCGGGGTCATGCTGTACACCCGCTAGTGCGCAGTGGGACTTTTGCGACTTTAGCTCGTTAGCAAAATGCTAGCAACATTGCCCTTTGGGCCATTCTGGACGATTGCAATATGGTCATGCCACTACTTGGCATGCCCATAATAAGTTATCATATTGACCCATGTTTGAGTGACTGTCTGAAACGTAGACGAAAATATAGCATTTGAGACGTGTTGCGGTTCCCCACGTGTCCAAATGAACAGCACACTTGGCTTTTTTTGTAACGTTAGCAGCATGTTTAACCATGTTTACATTCAGTGACGGCGTGGTCCTCTCTGTGTGTCTACGTGCAGCTTTATCATACGTAGAGTCTGCTAGCTTTAAGCTAAAACAGAATATACCTTTTATCATTGTAAATATTGAGTGGTGAAATTAGTTTCTTTTTTATCTTTTCTTTTTTTAACTATAACTGACTAAAACTGGACTAAAACCTTTTTGAGTTTTCGTCGACTAAAATTAGACTAAAACTATCACATAGGCTATAGAAATGACTAAAATGTGACTAAAACTAAGAAGCATTTTCGTCCAAAAGACTAAAGGCTGAATTATGGTTCTAAGTCAATTCGACGCCGTGCCTACGCCGTCACCGTGACGCCGTCGTGAACCCTTCGAACTTCTCCGTCACTCCATTTTGTCGCGGTGCAGTACCCCCCGCGACCGCTAGTTAGCGATCTTTTCCTGAATGGTTTATCCGACTTTTCCGGTCACAGTGAATGAAAGAGATAAGGACAACTATTGTGCAAAAAACCCGCCCCCCCCCAAAAAAAAGTCACACATACACGAAGAAAAGAGCGCTGAAAGTTCACGACTGCTTCAAACCGGAAACCGGAAATGCGTTGCTACCAAGCGAACCAATCACAGCCCTCTCCGTCTGTGTTTGGTCTGCGTCGCCTCGATGCGTAGTTACAATTTTTGGTAGGTACGCGTCGGTGACGGCGTCGGTGACGGCGTCAGTGACGGCGTCAGTGACGGCGTCAGTGACGGCGTCAGTGACGGCGTCAGTGACGGCGTGTGGTACGTCGTCGCGTACCCTACGGCGTAGGCATGGCGTCGTTTTGACGCAGAACCATAATTCAGCCTTAAGACTAAATCTAAAATGGCTGCCAAAAACAACACTGCAGCACACGGGACGTGACAATCCACTGTGCCGACCCTCAAAAAGAGAAAAAGCTGGAAGAAGAATTCGGGGCTCCTTCTCAGCAGAATCACCGGCCCAGACTCCAGATCAATCTTCCTTTCTTCTCTTTCACAGTTTCACAGTTGATTTTACTTGCTGCTCATTTTACCAGCAGCTCCTCCTCCTCTCCCTTGGACTTTCAAACATCTTTTGAATTTTGAACTCGCCCACAAAAAGAGTCGAGGAAACAGCTACTTCTCATAAGCTTCTTAAGTTCATTGGGATTTTTCTTGTCGGAAACCAACATTTTATTCACACCCGAGCAGAGGAAATGCATCTAGTGATCAAAGTGAAGAAATGAAGGGTCTTAAGAAAACAATCCTTTTTGAAATAAACGACATCTAGCAAAGGTTGGGACACGGGCCACAAACGGCTGTAAAAGTAAACGCTACTAAAACCACAACATATAATGAGGTTAATTAACGTGGCTGTGTGCAAAAAGAGCGTCTTACGAAGGCAATGTCTCAGAGACAAAGCTGGGCAGTCTCCAACGTCTGCAAATTGTTAAATAATTTCAGAATAATGTTCCTCAGTCGAAAATCAGAAAGACTTTTCAGAGAATCTGGAGAAATCTCTGTGCATAAAAGACAAAATTCTAAAAAACAAAATTGGATTATCTTCAGCCCTCAGATAGGCCTGGGTCGTAAGCAGATATGATTATGTAAAAGGAAAGCTTTGGTTCAGGAAATCTTCCTGAAATCACCGTCGAGCCGTACGCTCACACAGGAGCGGCGAAGCAACGCCTGGCGGCGTCCGTATCTGATGTTCTGGGTTATGTCCTACTGAAATACACACCGGGTTCACCCTCTGTATCTGCCTCTTCCCTCCAGACTTGATTTTTCTGAGGTTTGAGTCGCTATATGACTACAAAGTCTGGTGATGCCCACTGCTTTGATCAGACTTTCCTTCATCCTGCTTTTTTTTTTTTTTAACATCCCTTGGCCGCTTTAGGCCCACCCTGTTTGGCTAGCACTCGTCTCAGTAGCTGCTAGCTGATTGGCTGGTGCTCACGCTACCATTATTAGCACTAGGTTGACAAACCTGCATCTCTGATGGTGTGTGTTGATGAAAGGTTTAGATCAGGGGTCGGCAACCCAAAATGTTGAAAGAGCCATTTTGGACCAAAAACACAAGAAAACAAATATGTCTGGAGCCGCAAAAAAATGAAAAGTCTTGTATCAGCCTTAGAATGAAGACAACACGCTGCATGTTTCTATATTAGTTATAACTTGGGGAGATTTTTTTTTTCATTATGCAAGTCTAAATGTCGAGAAAAAAGTGTAAATGTCGAGAAAAAAGTTGAAATTTGAGAAAAAAGTTGAAATGTCCAGAAAAAAGTCAATTTCGTGAATCAAGTCGAAATGTCGAGAAAAAAGTCGAAATTTAAGGAAAAAGTTGAAATCTCGAGAAAAAAGTCAAAATTTCGAGAAAAAAGTCGAAATGTCGAGATTAAAAAGGAAAGGAAAAAGGAAGAAAAAAGGAGAAAAAAAGGGAAAAAAAGAAGAAGAAAAAAGAAAAGAAAAAAAGAAGAAAAAATGAAAAAAAAAAGGTCAAACATTTCTGAAAAACTTCTGAAAAACTAGGGCGGCGCTAAAGAGCCGCATGCGGCTCTAGAGCCGCGGGTTGCCGACCCCTGGTTTAGATCAACATAATGCTCCCGTCCAGAGAAAATGTCTTTCAGGGAAGGACTTGCATCTTTCAGTAACACAACCCTAAACTGCATTCTGCATCAATTATAAAAGCGTGGCTTCATATTGGGCGTGTACAGGTGCTGAACTGGCCTCTCTGCATGGGTTTCTCTTATCCGGTAAATACCGGACTTTAACTGGTAAAATCTGCCAAAGTCCAGTATTTTTTATTAAAGGCACTAGTGGCCTTTATTGAGAAACTAGGTTGAAAATATTCCCTCTAAGCACAATTTGTCCTTGTATTAATCAACTGGATCTTATCATGGCAAGGACGAGTGTCCACATCGCGTGAACTGGCAACAAGGGGTGCCACAGGGATCGGTGCTTGGCCCTCTTCTCTTTTCACTATACACCACTTCACTAGGTGGAATCATCAGCTCTCAAGGGTTCTCCTACACCTGCTATGCCGATGACACCCAGCTCTTCCTTTCCTTCCCACTTGGTGACACTGCCGTCTCAATGTGAATATCAATCTATTTCTGATATCTCTGCATCTCCGCTAAGGAGAAGGATGATGATGGGATTGAGATGCAATGTGAAATCACAGAGACTACCACAGACGATGCCCTGGCTCCAGCTGAAAAGAAACAGAAAAGTCGGGCGATACAGCCCGAAAGGAAAGAGAAATATCCCTGGGTGAGGTGCAACATCATCGATGGATCAGAAAAAATGTGTTTTTGTTTGCTAATTATTTCATCTGGGAACAGGAAGGCCTTCAGTTTCTTTATGTTCATGTTTAAAGAGCACAGGCGTGTGCAATATTTATTTATTTATTTTAGAAGTCATGCAAGTGAGTTGATTGACAGTACTCCTTTTATTTCATACTTTTCAATTTTTGTTATTTATTTTATTTAAAAAAAAAGAATATTAAAAAAAACAATTAATTTTCAATTAAAAAAATAAATAAAGCAACATCCTTTGATATTATTCTTATAGAGTCTCAGTCTGCAAATAATTTATCATTTTAAGCTTCAGATAATATTTGACCGGAATTTCCAACATTTGTCCGATAAGTTGAAAACCTGCCGCTCACGTTGTCCGGTGCCAGACCTTCCAACCGGCCGGAAACCTTTGATGCCTCATGAAACAAAAATGACAAAGAAGACCCAGGACTGTTGAGATCCTTTATCAGACAAGAATGGGACAAATATTTGTCTCCCAGAAGTCGATCAACCGGTCCCGTCAGCAGACATATGTGGACTGCTGTTCAGGTCTAGAACGCGTATAACAGTCAAAAACCATCCCCGGAAAAGTAAGTACTGTTATAAATGTATATGCTCTTATTTTGAAAGTCAAAGTTGCACACACACCCTCTCACACGGGCCGCGATTACTCCCAGAGGGTTTTAATCTGGGTCCATGTCGGTAAAGTCTCTCCAACCTGACACACACATGCAGCCACAGGCCTGTGAGCGAGAGGCAGACTGACGTTCGGAGATACGTTCGCACCATTCAATCCTGTCTTTTTTACACACAGGCACTCATGCGCACCGCAACGCACAGACGTGCACGGCAGTGGAAGCGGCTGCTGACAGGCCCCAGTTATCAGCCGAGGCAGGGAGCACTAGATAAGAAGGACCCGCAAGGCATCATAAACACCGACTTGCTCAGAGAGAGGGAGAGAGAGAGAGCAGCGGAGGGAGGGATGAATCAGAGATGAAAGACGGGAGAGGAAAGGATCCAACACCCATGTCAGGAAACATAAAATTCTGAGATGAAGCGCTGCAGCAGGGAAAGGAGGAGAGTCAGAGACGGGGCGGAAATGTTAGTGAAATTGAGGTAACAGGTTTGATGCTGGGGATGAAAAAATCAGAGAGGGAAACTGTACATGAAGAAGAGAGGGAGCGATCTGCAAAACGACAGGAAAATAGACCTGTTTTACCTCAGAGCGCTGACAGATCAACGCATTTCAACACACACGTACACCGAGTACGCATCCTCTCACTTATACTGTAAACCCCGGGACGGCAGGCGGCCTGCTCGTTTCCCTCCATCAGCATCCTCCCATCTAATCCCTCCAAATCAAGAAGAATAAGAGTCTGCATCAGTTGTGACACATTTCCAACACTCAAACGGATGATAATGCCCACGCCTGAATGCAGCTGTGTAAATACTGAGGCAGATGCATACATCGTGCTGCTGTCACAGATAAATCCACTCTGAAACCTGCCTCCGGCGTCAGGAACGAGTAAGACACGAGTCCCGGCGAGTCACATCACAGGCGGCGGCCGGCTGCTCAGACGCTTACGGATGAACGTGATGGAACAGTCACGCACGAGTCTTCTGAATCCAGTGGTTTGTTTCACTGCTGCGCTACGCCGCAAACACGCGCAGGACGGCGTTTGTTGACAGGACACAGGACTAACCCTTTTTTTTTTGCTGCACCATTAAAATGGTGGAAATAAAGCGTTGCTCTAACAATGGGACAGTTTTATAGATACAGTAATCAATGATAGAATGATTCTCTCACGAAGGCCGAAGGTAACACTTTTATTTGAATTATAGGACAAAATTAATCTTCCACATAAACAAGTTTCAAACTGGCCAATCACGTCTCGAAGCAGCAACGAAAACTCGTCTGTAGTCTAAGTTATGTGACTACTGGAGCAACGATGAAGCTGTTTTTAACCTTTGTACTGTCTTTGGGTCAAAATGACCTCATTCTCCTTCCTTCCTTCCTTCCTTCCTTCCTTCCTTCCTTCCTTCCTTCCTTCCTTCCTTCCTTCCTTCCTTCCTTCCTTCCTTCCTTCCTTCCTTCCTTCCTTCCTTCCTTCCTTCCTTCCTTCCTTCCTTCCTTCCCCTTGCTCTCTCCTTCCTTCTTTCTTTCCTTGTTTTCTCCCTTCCTTCCTTCCTTCCTTCCTTCCCCTTGCTCTCTCCTTCCTTCTTTCTTTCCTTGTTTTCTCCCTTCCTTCCTTCCTTCCTTCCTTCCTTCCCCTTGCTCTCTCCTTCCTTCTTTCTTTCCTTGTTTTCTCCCTTCCTTCCTTCCTTCCTTCCTTCCTTCCCCTTGCTCTCTCCTTCCTTCTTTCTTTCCTTGTTTTCTCCCTTCCTTCCTTCCTTCCTTCCTTCCTTCCTTCCTTCCTTCCTTCCTTCCTTCCTTCCTTCCTTCCTTCCTTCCTTCCCCTTGCTCTCTCCTTCCTTCCTTCCTTCCTTCCTTCCTTCCTTCCTTCCTTCCCCTTGCTCTCTCCTTCCTCCCTTCCTTCCTTCTTTCCTTGTTTTCTCTCTTCCTTCTCCTTTCTTTCCTTCCTTCCTTCCTTCCTTCCTTCCTTCCTTCCTTCCTTCCTTCCTTCCTTCCTTCCTTCCTTCCTTCCTTCCTTCCTTCCTTCCTCCCTCCCTTCCTTCCTTCCTTATTTTCTCCCTTCCTTCCTTCTTTCTTTCCTCTTGCTCTCTCCTTCCTTCTTCCCTTCCTCTTCCCTTCCTCATTTTCTCCCTTCCTTCCTTCTTTCTTTCCTTCTTTTCATTCTTCCTTCCTTCCTTCCTTCCTTCTTTCCTCTTGCTCTCTCCTTCCTTCTTCCCTTCCTCTTCCCTTCCTCTTCCCTTCCTCTTTTCTTCCTTCCTTCCTTCCTTCCTTCCTTCCTTCCTTCCTTCCTTCCTTCCTTCCTTCCTTCCTTCCTTCCTTCCTTTCTTCCTTTCTTCCTTCCTTCCTTCCTTCCTTCCTTCCTTATTTTCTCCCTTCCTTCCATCCTTATTTTCTCCATTCCTTACTTCTTTCTTTCCTTCCTTCCTTCCTCCCTTCCTCCCTTCTTCTCTTCCTCCTTCCTTGACCCGCAGACAGCACAAGGGTTAACACTATCAAACTTGCAGTAGCTGTAACCAGGGGCGTTTCTAGACCCCCCGGGGGCCCTAGGCAGGAGGGCCCATGGGGCCCCCTAGAATCATGATGAATGACTACAGATCAGCAACGGAATCTTTTATTAACCAATTAACATATAAAATTAATAATAAATAACATAACTATCTTAATGCAAACTTTACATATCCACTAACTTATTATATGGGTATGAATGTGTTTAAAAGAACATGACTGAATTAATTTTAAACAGACATTAATGTGCAGTCAACTTGCTTGGTGGATGACTGGAAGTTTGGGATAAAGTGGCGGCATGACTTTTTTAGGTTTTTTTCTTTCTCTGAACGTGAAACGACTCCAAAGATAGAAGGACGCCATTGGCTCTCTAGCATCAACCGTTAACCGTCCAGGTTACCTGTTTGTGGCAGGGTGCAGGATTGGGGCGGGGTCTGCAGGGGAGAGAGGGAGTGCGGGGGAGTGGCGCACAGGTGACGCGGCTGGAACAGTTGGCGGTACACAGGCGTGTCTAATCACTCTGTGTATTTCAGTAGGTGTGCGGGCCCTGGAGACGGGAGAGGACGGAAGCAGAGCGGAGCGGAGGTGCAGCTCTGCTGACGGTGCGGATGCACAGATGCACAGAGAACCTACCCAAAAAAGACAAAACTTGGCTGGTAGAACTAAATAAAAAGATTTCTACCCAAATCCCGGTATCGGCTATCTTGAGTGACCCCCGTAGCAACGAGACGTGCTACACCGTTTAATCGCAAACCTGACCCAAGTCAGTTTCAGCCTTTCAGTGAGAAGCTTCCCGAGCTTCTGCCTGTCAGCAAAATCAACACTTTTACTAATGAGCATAAACTCCTCACAGAATAAAACCTATTAACCTCAGCTTTCTCTTTCCAAGTTTATCCTCAGATATCACAGAGTTTTGGGGCTTTGAGTGTAAAAGTTGCAAACTAAGGTACTAAAATGTACATATCCATCCCATGTCAACAGAAATCTCAATTTCAGGGCTTTTTCATGAGACCTCCAGTTTATTTGGCTTCAGCTTCCGACTCTTTCTGTCTTTCAACTATAGGAATGGGCGATATTTTACCGTTCACGATATACCGTCAAAAAATTCCCCACGGTAAGAAATTGCCATCTCGCGGTAAAAACGATAAAGAAAGGAAGGAAGGAAGGAAGATGAAAGAAAGAAAGAAATGAGCCAGAAAGAAAGAAAGACAGAAAGAAATGAGCAAGAAAGAAAGACAGAAAGAAATGAGCGAGAAAGAAAGAAAGAAAGAAAGAAAGAAAGAAAGAAAGAAAGAAAGAAAGAAAGAAAGAAAGAAATGAGCGGGAAAGAAAGAAAGAAAGAAAGAAAAAAAGAAAGAAAGAAAGAAAGAAAGAAAGAAAGAAAGAAAGAAAGAAAGAAAGAAAGAAAGAAAGAAAAAAAGAAAGAAATGAGCGAGAAAGAAAGAAAGAAATGAGCGGGAAAGAAAGAAAGAAAGAAATGAGCGAGAAAGAAAGAAAGAAAGAAAGAAAGAAATGAGCGAGAAAGAAAGAAAAAAAGAAAGAAAGAAATGAGCGAGAAAGAAAGAAAGAAAGAAAGAAAGACAGAAAGAAATGAGCGAGAAAGAAAGAAAGAAAGACAGAAAGAAATGAGCGAGAAAGAAAGAAAGAAAGAAAGAAAGAAAGAAAGAAAGAAAGAAAGAAAGAAAGAAAGAAAGAAAGAAAGAAAGAAAGAAAGAAATGAGCGAGAAAGAAAGAAAGAAATGATGATGAGATAGATTTATAGTTACAAAGGTGGAGTTGAATTAGTATTTTTTTTATCGTCATTTTTATCGGGATAAATGCCAGAAATTATCGTGATAAATTTTTTAGTCCATACCGCCCATCCCTACTTTCAACCACCAGCTGCAACCCCACAGATTAACCAGAACTTATTAATTAGGCCCAACACAGACCAATCAGGCAGAAATTAATATTTTGACCAACATAATGGATTGATAAGACCGAGCAGTAATGACTTTGGCATCAATAAAATACAAAATCGGTTCTCATCGCAAAAGTCAATTATTTATTACCAAGTATTTTCTCATTTATCACAGCCTTGACGACGGGATCAGGATCTAATGAAATCAGGGCTGAACCTTTCCACACCTCAGGTCCCTCAGGTCCCGGTGGAGACATATAAATTAATCTACTTGAGCGGCAGGTCCAGCTGCACGGGTGGCACAGATGGAGTAATTAACCGTTTGGGTTTGGGACTTCACGCTCAAACTTTTCATAGGACGGAAATGTTATTGACTCTGCACCAGAGTAACAGGACAGAAACACAATGTTGTTTTTTCCCGTGAACAAGCTATAAAACAACCTGCTGCAAGTGTCAGCATTTAAACTGCCAGCATTCATAAAAGCAACTGTCACCGTGGTTTATAACCGACTCTCTGTCCTTGACTCCGGGTTACTCCTTGAAATTTACTGCGCAAACCGAAGACGGAGTCAGAGGAAAAGGCGTCAGAAAAGACAAAGTGGGAAATGGGAGGCCGACGTGAAGGTGAGGGGAGAGGCAGGAATCTATTTAGATTTAGTGAAATCCACACCACTCCACGCTCAGCCTTATTTCAAGGCTGGCTGCCTCAAAATGGGCCAATTTTCTCCTGCGCAGGGCACCGAAATATCAGGTGAGCTGACATCAGTTTGAGCCTGGCTTTGACAGCGGGTCCCTTTGAAGCCGTTAGGATGAAAACACACCGATATCACCGTGCTGATTAATGCGTCGAGTGCTCATATTAACTCAGCAAACGTCAAGGGCGTGTTATGAAGTGAATTATGTAGGTACCAAACCCAATTATGCCCGGCTTTGCTGACACCAGCTGTTTTATTTTCAACAAAAGTACACAACAAGGGGCTCTAATAGAACTAAGAGGGGCTTTCAGGCTTGTTAACAAGCAGAGTTTCCTCTGACCCCGTTTTATGCAGAACTTGCCACAGAGATGATAAATTGGTGAGCCGGATCTTATTTTAATTCAAAGTACTGCATGTTTGAAAGTTAATATATTAAAGTGGCCATATTATAGGGATATTCACTCATCTAATTTTAATCTTGTACCTCCAGAGCGGCTTTTCAGCCGCCATGAATCTAAAAGCCTGTAATTACCTGAGAATGAAAAGGACTGAGGATCAGAAGGAGAAGCGCTTTCAGTAAAATGAAAAGAGCTGGCTCAAGTGGTTTCTGATTGGTCAAATACCTGGAGGCTTGTCGATGGACAAAATGTAGCTCGTGGATGTGGACAAGTCGTGCAGCATGTTATCAGCGGTTCCTGCAAACGACCTCAACACTGCAAACCCTTCCATGAAAACCTGTACAGGGGGCTCAGGTAATCTGAGAAAACCTGAGCAAAAACCTGAGAACGAGTAAGTAAAGGGTAAACAGAAGTCAGAAGATGAAAGTCGACTGCATGACAAACAGCAACAGTAAAGATCAGGGGTCTCATTTATATAGCTTGCATGCGCACAAAACAGGGCTTGAAAGATGCGCACGCCACCTTCTACGCAAAGGTTGGAAGTTAAAAAAAAAACTTAACGGGAAAATGTGCATATCTTTACGCAAACTTTGTTCCTAGCGCACGAACATTTTGAAGATATGGGGAACTGGCGACGCAGACGGTGAGGTGGTGAAATGAAGCCAGATTCATGTCATACTTTTAATGTCATCACATATCAGACTTATAATATAATAGCGCTGATCATGTCCCTCTGTGTTTGAAGCACAGCGTCAGTCAGGACACGGCCATTTCCAGGTACGGCATGCGCTTGGATCACTCTGGTGCTGCATCTGCGGTGCCAGGACGCGCTGTGCCGGGAACCTCCTCGTCACCCACCTCGACAACTGGAGAGTGACTGAGGACATAACAAATAAGTGCCGGGCCACTCTCCTCTTGGCCTCCACCTTCAAATCGCACCACTTCTTTTTTATTTCTGCCACAGATCTGTACGTGGCACTCACGGCATTTAGCGCAGCAACGGCGTGCTGCCACTCACTCGCTTTGTTTTTGTTAGTGATATCACGACTGTGACCACCAAATAATGTCGTTTTCCTGGCCTCCACCTCATCCACAACATCTCAATCTCAGTCTCCGTGAAATTTAGTGGCACGGTGGCCTTGCTCGACACATGACTCATTCATCCTGACGCACAGCAGAAACAGACTGCAGGTGACGCTGCGCATGCTCAGCAGGCTCATTCATATGCAAATACAGTCATCAAGCAGTTTCCATTGACCATTCATGGTATAAAGTGGGCGTGTAGAGGGCGGGACATGAGGCGAATTCACGTGCGCAACCTTCCAGCTGGACTGGGATTTATAAAGATAACATTGCGTGCACGTGTGCGTGCACACGGTTTTATAAATCAGGATTTTTTTTTGTGCGCATTTTCGGCTTTTGAGCACACGTACACATTTAGTATGAATCCTACGCACTCTTTTATAAATGAGGCCCCAGAGCTGGATGCTTTGTTTAAGTTAACTGGATAAGAAGAACTGGATAAAACCTCTATGACATCACCTGTTGGTGTTTTTCTGAAGATTGATGTCTCCTATTTATCTTACGGCATTATCAGGAACTTGTGCAGCACAACCCCAGTTTTTCCAAAACTGAAGCCAGCTGGATTATGCCTTTATCTCTGTTACGGAGTTACAGTAGCTATTTTAGCTTTGCTGGCTTAGCTCGCGCTAACCTACAATGGTGACAAATCTCCCCTTCCATTCGTAGTGATCAAATTTGTCGGTCCATCTTTTTTTTCTCTTGTCACTATTAAAACAACATTTGAAACGAATTATGCAGGAGAACGACTCTGGGACCCTTGACAAGCTAATGACAAGCTAACTGATAAAGTAGCTGCCGCCCACTGCCTAGCAAAGTCTCTTCCTCTGAGCCCGATAAATCCAACTCACAGTTGATAAAATAAATGCTTAAAAAAATGCACACTGACAGCAGAACATGAATAAAATCCACCTCTCAGTGATGACATAGAGAGCCTAGTTTAGAAAAAACGTATCCAAACAGAAGCTTTTTCAGCACTCTGAAAACTAAGTATTGTATTTTAAAACTACTACAACTTGTGTTAACCTTTTGTTCAACTTTGCTCAGGTCTAAGATGATGATTCATCATAATAACACTGTGTATAGCTAAGTCAGAAAGCACATTTAAAGTAGATGTATTATGTTTTTCTTTTATAGCGGTTGTGCGGAAGCAGAACTGACACTGATAGATAGAGGTTGCAAATGCTCATAATGAACCACTGAAAAACTTGAAATTGTGGGATAACGAGCAATAATGTGAGAATACACAGGATGCGATTCTCTTCCAGATATACAGCTTTATGATACACTTAATTATCTAGCTTCTTTTTTTATTTTCTTTCACTGCATGACTGCACACTCTCCCAACATAAAAAAATATGACTTTGTAATTGTAGTGAAGGTGCTGCACACTCATTCTTCAGTGGAGGCCGTGCACCAGTGCACTGAGAGCTAATTAAAAACCATTATGTGGTTCGTAATGTTTCGAGCCAAGGTTCATTATTTCCCTTAGCCGATGAAGGATTTAGATCCTGTGCAGTTGTGGTGACACCGTGCCAGTTCTTTCAGTGAGTTATTCCATCTTTTATAGCATCGTATAGCATTGTTGTGGTCATTTTTAAACATTAGTCCAACTAAACTTGCTTTTATAGCAAGGCATGTTTTAATATACTTTTAAACGTTTACATAATTATATATTTATGTTGTGTGTCATCAGATTTAAAAGTTTGGTAAGACTAACAAGCGCCCAGAACACTGTTCCATGTTACAATCACAGATCTACAACAAAGGCCTTACAGGTTATACTGCTTTAAACAACACATTGACTGCATCTAAAATGTCTCTTAGACGGGACAGAATGGACGTTGCCTGAACGGTAGACTTTGCACAGACACTGGACTCTTTTAAGACTGGCCTAAAAACCTTTTTATTCAGAAAGGTGTTTTTAAGTTGAGTTTTATGACCTATTATTGTTAGTTTTAACTATGTACTGGCTCTGTGGCACTCTGAGATTCTTGGATGAAGAGTGCCTTACAAATAGAATGCATTATAATTAGGGCCCGAGCACTGACAGTGCGAAGGCCCTATTGTATCTGTAGGAAGTTCTTTTTTCCGTTTTTCTCGTTTTTTTTATTTTCCTTCTTCCGACAAAATGAGGGCCTTTTTGCCCCCCTAAACGTGCCCCAAGAGTCACGAAATTATGCACGCAAGCCAGGCCTGACGAAAAATGTGATATTTAATGGTTTGCATTAATGGGCGTGGCCTAATGGCTCAACAGCGCCCCCTAGAAAACTTCGTGCCTCAAGCCCCACAATACGGTTTGATGTACATGCACAAAAATTGGTACACACCTGTATCATGTCGCAACTTAAAGAAAGGTCTTTTGGCACCATGGCCGAAACCGAACAGGAAGTTGGCCATTTTGAATTAATCGTGTAATTTTGGCGCAATTTATGCCATTCCTTCGGCAGTTAATGCGGCCCGAACCGTATCGTGAACCCAGATGTGTTATACATCAAAATGTAAGTCTCCATCCTGCGACGACGGGCATTACTTTTCTCAGTCAAAAGCGTTACCGTGGCAACGATAGACGCCAAAAAGCGCACCCCCCCCTCCATTTGATTGGTCCAGACAGATAAAAGTTAGTGCCTCAAGCCCCACAATACTTCTTCTTTGCCCAACCGGTGGGGGAAGATAGTCGCCCTTTCTGAGACCCGTCTTGCCAGAGGTTTCCTCCTGTTAAACGAGAGTTTTTCCTTCCCACAGTCGCCTGATGCTTGCTCTGGACAAGGGATTGTGCAAGAAAGGTTTTGAGATTGCATGTATCATATGAATAAAGCTTAATTCAACTGAAATGAACTTGGTGAACGTCAGACTAACATTAGGGTTGTAGTAGTTCCAGCAGGTTTGAATTAGCAGCTAGCTGCTAGTAGACTTATCCATTTTTGTTGTAGTAGCCATCATGAAATAGATGCTTATTCCTTGTACTCTTCCACTGAAGCTCCAGATCATAAAAATGACTTACAGTAGCAGATGTGGCCCTAAACATCTGCATAGACTGTTTATGTCAGAAACCAGGCCTGCCATTGATAGTAGGGACAAATGACCACAAAAGCCAAATGATGCTTCTTAAAAATAATCAAATATTCCATAAAATGAACTGAAACTGATATTCAATAGTGGACTTTGGACCGTCATTTCAAACCATTTTTGTATTTTCTAGAGTTCATGTACATTAGCTTTGCATCAACGTTAATAACTTTAGAATGATAAAGAAAAATACAATGAGTATCACTACGTCCTTAAATCACGTGATGTTGCAGAAGTTTGTTCTGATTGGTCAAAATTCTGTAAACTTTCCATGAGGGTCAGGGGGATTGTATTGGGAATGCACACACCTTCTGTTGCAGGAAAGCAGGGCTAAAAACCACAGAAAAAAACCACCAAAGAGATTATGAACCTTTTCATAAACAACACCAAGTCCAGAAATCCAGCCATTGCTTGGCGCCAGAATTCCATTCACATCACGAAAGTCGCCAGCCAGAACTGCAATGACACGGATTACACGCTGATATTTTTAGTTTGTAAAATCCAGCTAAAGCTGGGAAATGTTAAATGCATCCTCAAAACCCAATGCATTCTCTCAGAACGTTACAGAGGACAAAGATGAAACAGGAGGCTGATCACTCCTTCCTTGGTGTGCTGCCAAAACGTTTGCTTTTAAAATGAATAAAGTGCCCTTATATTTCTAACACGAGACCGTTTCCCCACTGGCCGGGCCGGCAACATCATGATGCAAGGTCGTACACTGTCCTTCTCATCAACATGCACTGCCCTTTCAGTTCATGGCAGAATCTGGCCAATCAAGGCAGTCTCTACTTTATGATGCATTCAGTTGAAATCCTGAAATAAAGTCTGGTTTGGATCCACTGTGTTTATTTCACAAAGAAAAACAATCACACCCCAGAAATCTCCTTCTGAAACTCGCTGTGGCGTCTCGGGTAAGAACTCATCATTGCAGAACTTAGATTAAAAACGTGATAAAAAACCTTCCTTTGTGCTGCTGTAACCTACAGTTTTTCTTTTATTTTCATTAATAGAGTGGAAGATTTGTTCTGCCCAACCCTTTTATAGGATTGTAACTTCCAATGAAAGAAAAAAAAACACTACAAAATACAATTCCATGTAATGTGTAATTAGTTTGGCTCTGCTGCCTCACTTGAGTGATGAATCTAATGTAACAGACTGACCTATTTTTTTCTCCAACATTTTAATTCAGAATAACAGTTTGAGTTCATTGTTATCGCTCGGGAAATGCTGACCAAAGTGTTTAGCCGAAGGAACAACAGCGGCTTCGTTTAATGAAGGGGAAAGGGTTGTTACGGGAAGATGGACAGTGCACTTTAGCAGAAGCTAAATGTGTTACAAAGTGAGATTACAGTTCACTCTGTCCAGCTTCCCTTTTTTCCTTATTTGCTTTCCTGTCCGCCTGAGGCAGCTTCTTGTGAAAAATAAAGCTCGGCGAAGGAAAGGCAGCTGATGAATGGCTGATAACGTCTTTTCTACAGGAGCTAGGGTCTGCCTGTCTGGAGTCTATTCACAGGTAATGCTCTCCTCCTCTGCGACCAGTCCTGAATAAATGAGGATGGGAAAGGGCTCAGTGTCCAGCTCTCGAATGAGGGACCTCTTCATATACATCCGCTTGCTCTACCTGTCAATCAAGCTTCTCATTTCTTTTCTCTTTTTCTTTTTTTTTTACCTTGTCTGCACACATATTAATGGTTGATACCATGCCGGTAAAAACCTGAGGCGTACATATGTGCATTATTACTGTATTTAGTACATATACTGTACATATATATATATATATATATATATATATATATATATATATATATATATATATATATATATATATATATATATGCATACATACGCATACACATACATACATATACACATACAAACCCAGTGATTTTTTTTTTTTTTTGGGGGGGGTGACATCCACTGCCAATCCAGGAAGCAGTAACACACGGATGCCTCACGTCAAGCACTGGAAATCTGCAACAAAAACCACAAACGAAACACAAAACCGACACGGAGCCGACCAAAACACGAGCAGCGATCGACCCAAATCTCAAGATCCGAATACGGTCTGAGCTAAGCTACGGCTAACTAACCCCAAAAACTACAGAGCAAGCGTGCAGGTGAACAACCCAGTGTATATAACTATGTGTGTGTATGCGTGTATGTATATGAATATGTGTGTGTGTATGTATATGTATACGTGCGTGTGTATGTACATGTCTGTGTGGCTATTTGTGTGTGTATGTGTGTATGTATTTGTGTGTGTCTGTACCTATATGTCTGTGTGGCTGTGTGTGTGTATGTGTATGTGTATATGAATATGACTTAAGTGGCTGTATGTGTGCGTGTACACGTGTATATGTATGTGTGGCTAGGTGTGTGTGTGTGTGTGTGTATGTGTAGCTATGTGTGCGTATGTGTACATGTATGAATACATACGTGTATGTGTGCTTGAGAGAGTGTGTGTGTATATGTCTATGTGGCTATGTGTATGTATGTGTGTGTATATGTGTTCTTTTCTCTTTTTTCAACGAGCCAGGCAGGTCCTACTCAGCCAAGATATTACGGTCCATCGTGTCTAATGCAGCACTGAGATCCAGTAGTAATTAATTAGAGCCTCAGGTCTCACCTACCCAACAAAGTGCAGCTTATAAAAAAATCCTACCCAGGGGATTTCACTATTATTCACACCTTGATTCATGGAACCAAAACTATGTAAACAACTGACCCACAGAAGCGATAGGAGCGTCACATACATGGACACAAGACTTCAACAGTTTAACCTTGAAACCCTCCACCAGTCACGTTGGCGTGACAAACCTTCTGCATGGAAGTTTAAATGTCTTCTCAAACCATGAAAGACTCAAACATATTAGGATTGCCATAACCTGAAAGACCGAGAGTCTCCAGCAGAGGATTTCTGAGTCCATGGCCTCTGCTGTTTATATCTGGTTGTAATGGAGCAAAATTCATTCACTCAGACCGTTTCCTTCATTTGGGCAAGTGTGATCCAAGCTGTTGGTTTGCGAGGGAACCAAAGAGAGAGAGAGTCTTTTGTGTGACTGCTGCATTTGGCTCATGTACAGACCAACATGCTAAAAAGGCTCCCTGCCTCACCTGCTGCTGATAATTGACAGCTTCTTGTGAAAAACAATTGGGTTTGAACACCAAAGTAAAACCAGAAGCTGCAAGTGTGCATAAATGTGACGATGCTCCATTGTTTTTCTGGTGAATAAGTTGGCCAGGACCGAAAACGGAAGTGCATCCTTTTCAGCTGGGTGATGATCAGGGTTTTCTTCTTCCTAGTGCTTTTCTTCTTTGTTGTCAATATGTGAATCAGACAGCTGTTGTATCCGTGCGATTTGGTCCGCTTTCAAAGGTGCAGTGTGAAAATTAACCAAACCAAACAACTGTGTGACATTATTTGGCATTTCCTGGCCAATCGAACCAAGCCCCCTGCACTATCCTGCTGTGAATGTGCCCTAAATGGTCAATTGAGGTAACAAAAAATAAGTAAAAAGAGTATTACTAGTGAAATGGAAGTCTCCCAAACCCCAGGAGTGTTTTTTCTTCCCATTTTCTCAGATTCTAGACAAAGGGTAAGAGGAATCGTTAGCAAATGTGCATTCAGTTGGAGAGTGTGTCTGTAAAGGGGGGTGGAAGTAACGGCAGGGATGATGAAATGCTCTAACAATCTGGGAAGTGCTTAACAAGTAAATTGATTTGAGTTTAGAAGGGAACAGCTGTGGGCAGAATGAGACACATGGATGAGGAGATGCAAAATGAGAGCGAGAGAAGGGGAAATGGAGAGGATGTAGGACACGGCGGCGAGACGAGTGGTTTGTTTTTTGCCGACTTGCGTACTTGAATCAGGCAAGATCGTGCAGAGAGAGCAAAACAATCATTTTAGCGCTTTACTTTCTCAAAGAGAAACAAGCTGACGCTCTTCTATATACACTAACACCTTCATTAATGTGTTAAGGTGATCAACATTGTCCATGCAACTGAAGGTTTGGGGGTTTCTGGGTATAACACACGTTTACAGCCAACTGTACCACAGTGCTTAAAGATGTTTCTTCTTAAACCTGCAGTTCTGTAAATTGCTCACTCGGTACATTTTCATGCACTAACAGAGAGTTGAATTGTTGCCTTAATCAACCAATATTGAAGTTTTAACATCCATGTATACACCTTAGCCGGGCTGTAGTCAAACCAAACTGAAGCTCTTGAGATAGAGCTGTTAGCGCCAGATAATGCGTCCTAATCCGAGTTATTCCAGCATGTATACCACCCCACGCTTAGCCGGGCTACTGACCGCCCCGGACTCCCCCTTCTGGAAGTGGGCATAATGACAGTCACGGCATCACAACAACATGGTGACAGAAGAAGAAGAGGGAGACTTTGCTGCATCTTACCTGCAACATGATCAGCTCAGTGTGAATTTTACAGAGCTGCTGCATCGTTAACGTCCATTTTTTTGCATGTTGTTGTCCTCCTTCGCAATTGTTTACTAATTGTACCAGAAGAACCCCAACGTGAAAGTGCGTGTGGCGCCACCTAGCATCGTGGAGTTGAACGCACCTCACTCAATAATCGATTGTCTTCTTGTGCATGTTTACCTGGATTTCTCTAAACCTCCAGTTTAATCCTTAATCCTTAATCCTTAGCTAGATTGTTGCCAATAGCTTGATTTAGATGTGCATGTAACCACACTGACTAGCATAAATACATCAGAAAAAAAAGAAGCGCCAAAAGTGATGACAAGAATGATAAAGAAGACAAACATCTAAGGGAAGCTCTACAGTAACACATGAACAAAACAAGAGAGACTGAGGTTTCACAGATGATTCGTGTGCATTAACAGGGCGGGCGGTTTCCTGCCTGGGCCCAGTGTAACAAGGCCGGTGAAAGCTAGCTGAGGTCAGTGGCTCCTGTCTGGCTGATGTAGGGAATTTGTGCTGTAGGATTTGGGCTGACGGAGGAAGGGACGAGGAGAAATAGGGGCGGCAGTAGCTCAGGTGGTAGAGCGGGTCGTCCAATGATCGGAAGGTCGGCGGTTCGAATCCCGCTCTGTCCCAGTTTCCTGTCGTAGTGTCTTTGGGCAAGACACCTTACCCCCCTTGCCCCGTGTGAATGTGTATGAATGTTGGTGATGGTCGGAGGGGCCGTTTGGCGCGATATGGCAGCCACGCTTCCGTCAGTCTGCCCCAGGGCAGCTGTGGCTACAGATGTAGTTTACCACCACCAGTGAGGATGTGTATGAATGAATAATGATCTCTGTAAAGCGCTCTGGGTGCCTTGAAGGGTGCTATATAAATCCAAGTCTTTATTTTTATTAAATAAAATAGAGGCGATTTAAAACTTAGTAGCTCAGGTAACATCTGTCTGCAGTGAGTTTACTGAATGAAAGAACAATGAGGAACACAGTGTACAGTTAGAGGAGCTGTTAAATACACACAAACAGCTAGAACTGCACTAAAATATTTGCAGTTTAAACAAGCACCTCTCATCTTGTAGTCCATGAAGTCTGCTGGAGCCTGTCCCAGCGCTCTTTGGCAAAAAGCAGGGGTTCCCTCCTCAGACGCTGCTCCCCCAATGACTGCAGATGTGACTGAACTCTCCACAACAGACTTATGGAAGATATACAACATCTTTCTGGAAACTATGAAGGACCTAAACTTCTTCAAGAAGTAAAGTCTGCTTGGTCCTTTCTTATCAGTGCTGTATCTCCAATCCAGTTAGCTGTGCAGGGGATCACCGAGATATTTAAACTTCTGTACTTTTATCAAACATTCTTTAAATAATCTGAACTGTTCTTTTGAGTGAACAAAACTAAACAAGTATTTCCGAAGACCTGATCTTCGCCTCCCCCCCTTCTCTAAAGGGAGAGTCCAGTCACCTTACGGAGGAACCTCTTTCAGACACTTGTATATGCAGTCTCGTTCTTCCACCACAGATCATGACCGTGGGTTAGGGTTGGCACATAACTCAACCGGTAAGCAGGGAGCTTTGCCTTTAGGCCCAACTCTAAGAGTTTATCAAAAGTCATTACTGTCCGCTTCCAACCACAAACACACGAGTCTTTGACCTGGCATTTCCAGATTCCTGCAGGAAGTGACATAAAGACTTACAGAAATTAGAGACCCTGTCGGAGGTCAAATGGAAGATAAAGGAGAAACTGTCTCAAAATGATTTAATTGAGAATGATGTTGAAATAAAAAGGTCTCAGTGCAGAAAAGAGTAAGGGAAACAATCAGATTTCATACCGTGCTATTATGTTACATCACTTGTTAGGTATTTCTGCATTTAAGTCTTGTATTATGCAATTTGGACAAAAGTTGGAGACTTACAGCCCTGAGCTTAAGACGTAAACAAGCTTTACTTATTTGCAGCTGCTGTCACTGCTGTAATAGTGCAAACGAAAACTAAAAAATGTTACAGTAGACCAACAAATGCTTGTAGCTCTGACACATGTCATAACGGAGGACTTGGAAGAAGGAACAAGGGATTCTCGATGTGAACATGCTTGACGTGGGAGAAGAAGATGGTGAAAACACAAACTAATCTGCATGAAAGGTACATTCAGCAGGGATTGTTAGTCAGTGTACTAGTTAAAGCAGGTCTTTGCACCCACTTATCCTTCCTGCCAGAAAGAGCTTAATGCAGCCAGAGGATTTAAATCTGACAGACTCTTACTTGTGTGATTAGTTGACTGGCAAAAGGAGAAGGCATTTTGAGGATGAGACTGTGGGAGTGAAAATCCCTTAATCGCAAATGAAAATTTAGCTGGCAACCGGCAAAGCCACATAAAACTCCTGAAGAGGGTTTTAATTTACAAAAAAACAAACTTTATGTCCAAAAGATTTCTGAACAGATGGCCTTCATAGAAACTGTTAGAGGGAGAGAAGCTCCCAAGCGATGCTCGGTAATACGAATTTCTAACAACACCAGGGTTGGATCTTAAACTCCCACATTGCAGTCAGAGTAAAGCAGAGAGTAACAAACAATCTGACTTTCTCGCTTATAAAATTGTGTTTTTGAGCTCTTAGCCAAACTCGAATACGTGAAACAATCACCAAGTTTACAAATTAAGACTTCAAACTCATGAGGAAAACTAGCAGTGCTGTGTGAAGTGAAATGTTCACGGAGGATATCTCAGAGCAGCTGAACGTCAACTGCAATAATATACATTATAATATACAATACTAGGGGTGGGCAAAAATATCGATATGGCAATATATCGCGATACTTTTCCAGCCGATTCAATATCGATAAATTCAAAATTTGAATATCGATTTTTTTTTTTTTATTTTATTTTTTTTTTTTATATTTTTTATCCCCGATTTTTTTCCCATTATATCACCCAGTGCTCCTACCTAAGTGACAGTCCTGGTCATTGCCACTCTCTACCAACCCTGGGAGGGCCCTGCACTGAGCTCAGGTTTTATTTCATTTTATAATTTATTTTTTATATAACACAATTGCCTGTCCTTAAAAAATGAAAAATAATGGACAGAGGTTTATTTATTTATGGATTTATATCTATACTGACTGATCCCTGTGGCTGTCTTTGGTTTTAGTACCATCTTTCTTGTGTTTATTATCATTTGCCACATAATTAAAGCAACCTCATACTAAATTTAATGTTAATTTCATATGATGTAAATAATATGAAAAACATATACAAATAAGTTGTAACTTTAGCTTGTATAGTTATAATAAAACATTGTTTTGACTCAGTTTGTCCCATGAATTGTCACTATAATCTGATGAACGTGCAACTCGGATTTTAAGATCCATCACTATCATCTGATGTACATATATACAACTTGGATTTTAAGATGTGTAATGCATTTTTAAATTTTTCGATGAACTATGTAGAATATAATAATCGGGATATCGCATAATCGGGATATCGCAATGTGTATCGTATCGTGGCTCAAGTATCGTGATGCGTATCGTGAGGTCCTTCCCAATACCCACACCTATACAATACCAGTAGCTTAACCATCTGAACAACACAAGATAATCAGAGCCTGTCTGGACCCAAGTCTCCCCTGATAACAATCAAACAAGAAGTCCCAATTATCTAACTGTTCTACGGATCATTTTATCAGATGTGTGTGAAGTGTAAAGAGCAAAGTTTGAGATGAGAAGAGACTGAAGAAATGTGTTTTCCTTCTTGGGCTTTTTCATTGATTGCTGGCTGATTGAATACAGGCAGCTGGGACGAAGATGAGGGGGAAGCAGTTGGAGCTCCTGATAAGGTTCCTGGCTGCAATTAAATCAGAGACACTGTATTTATAATATGTAATGTGAGTTTGAGCGAGGGCTGCTTTTAGATTGTGAATCTGTAATTACTCTCGGTTTGGTGCCCTTAAATTTGTAACCCTTATCATTTTAAATATATTATCTTTTGCTTAAAGTTAAATCCCTGCAAAAAATGACGTTAATTATTTCAGCACAGTTCTGTATCACTAAAACAATTGTATATACGAATAAACTTCCCTTGCCAATAACATTTCAGTTCATTCCAAAGGAGTAGGGATTCGAAATTCATACAGTGCCAACTCACAACAACAGCCTTGATGAGGAACCCAACACATTGCACTGAATCCTCACTTTTGGTAAATTAATCCATGTGAAGCAAGCGTGTGGTGGTGGAGAGGAGAAAAAGTCATTAAAATGGGGGAAATACTGGGGCAGAAGCAGACTCGGGAGGGGGTGACTGTCATCTCAGTCACCAACTGGAAGAAGACATCGACAAACTAACAATTTAGTCCAGAAATATCTGCTTATCAGAAACTAAAGAGAATGGCGTTGTTTGTAATAATAACGGCACATACAGAGAAGAGTTAAGATGACAGAATGAGGAAAGAACCTACTAGGTTTAGGGCACTTGAGTCAACCTCGACTATAAACTTCAAAACTGAACATTTTGAAGGAACATTGCAGAGTTAAAACAGCACAATGTCTATTATTGGTTGGTGGAAGAGTAAGCTTGCATTGGGGACCAAAACAACATACATAGAGGCAGTTTTGACTTAAAACAGAATATACGTTTGCACCAATGTCACAGTCAGTATTCACATTTGAGCCAATCAACCTGTGTCCAAAGAAATAGCTATTTGAACCGTGTAACAAGTCTCAACAATGCCGTTCCACTTAAAGGTGACCTATTATGGCATTTAATGTATATTTTAAACAGGCCTTGAATGTCTTAAAAACAATCTAAAGCTTGTTTTTTCTACATAAATCATAAATCCAGCCTGTGGGCCCTGTCACTAGTTTTACCGCTTCTAACCTCTTTTTCTGCGCCTCATTCTAAGGGAAGGGGGGGTATGATAATGAGGCTCTGTGCTGATTGGCTCCCTGAATGACGTGTAGCAGGGCTGGAGCATAAACCTCGCTCCGCCAGAGCAGCCCGAGCCTGAAAATTATCACAACACTGAATTTTCACAAATGGCAACTTTATTGTTAAAAAAATAAAATATGAGTTGTATATAAATAACATTTATGCACTATTTAAGCCGGATCTACCCGGCGGATGCTGAACGCTGGCCCCGGAGCCACGGCGGGCGCCCAGGAGCAGCGCTGCTAGAGCAGCGCGCATCACCGCGGCTTTAACGGGGGAATCTGACCGGTTCCGACCGGCCGGGACCGCAGGAACCGGCCTGGACTGGTAGCAGGGACTCCCGGGGACCGACCAGCAGAATTTCAGCCGGATCTGCCCGGCGGATGCTGCGCGACGGGCGCCGCAACGCCACGGCGAGCGCACAGATCCGCTCCGCGGCGCATCCGCGGCGCATCCGCGGCGCATCGCCCGTTATCGGGGATCAAACCGACAGATTTGCCTGAAAATCTCGGAGGGTGAAGCTGGTCCAGCCTGGGACGGACCCCCGAGGACCCAGCTCCCAAACCACCCGGGAACCTGGATGATTTAACCCGGATCCGCTCCGCCGCGGCGCCACGTCCGACTGGCTGAAGGATGGACCGCTCCAGCCGGGGTAGAGAGCTGGTTGTGGGCGTGGTTTCAGCAGCGGAGGCTGAACCTCTGGAAATCTGCTCCCGTCGTTACGTAACGACAGGAGCAGATTCTAATCGGCTCAAAAAAAACCACGTGACACTGGGGGACTCTGTCCGGCGGGGGTCAGAGAGCTTGCAGAAATTCATGGTATTTTGTCTCCCCTGTACTGGCAGGTCGAGGGGAGACCACTTTATACATGTTAAAACAAGAAAAAACTTGTTTTTCATAATAGGTCCCCTTTAATTGATGGTGTGGGTAGGGTCCTTACAAACACTGAGGTAATTATAGCTTTGTATATGGCTCTCCTGTCGCACAACCACAACCAGATGCAGTACAAGACCACCAAATTATCAACCCCATCCCTTGGGACGGGGTTAAAAATAAACCATAAGAAGACCAACCTGATGAGGATAAACACCTCAACCAACAACCCAGTCACAGTAGAGGGCGAACCCATACAAGAGGTTGACTCCTTCACCTACCTCGGCAGCATTATAGATAGGCAGGGTGGCACAGACAGCAAGGTCACTGCGAGAGTAGGCAAAGCCAGAGCAGCGTTCATCATGCTGAAAAACATCTGGTCATCCAAAGAAATAACCACAACAACTAAGGTGCGTATCTTCAATTCCAATGTGAAAAGCGTTCTTCTCTATGGTTCAGAGACGTGGAGAAGGACAAAAAGATACAAACCTTCATCAACTGCTGTCTGAGGCGCATATTCAAAATCAGGTGGCCAGAAAAAATGAAAAACAAGGAACTGTGGCAGAGAGGAAAACAGGAGCCAGTAGAAAAGCAAATACTGAGCCGAAAGTGGGGATGGATCGGTCACACCCTGAGGAAGCCGGCGGCTACTATCACACGCCAGGCCCTGACTTGGAACCCCCAGGGGAAGAGAAAGAGAGGACGGCCGAAAAACAGCTGGAGACGGGACACTGAAGCAGAACTCAAGAGCCATGGAATCCGCTGGGGGGAGGCAGAAAGGACAGCCCAAAATGCTGTTAAATGGAGAAAAGTCGTCGGTGGCCTATGCTCCACTGGGAGTGACGGGCCTAAGTAAGTAAAGTATATGTATAGCAAGTATAGTCCAAGGACTGCTTGTACAGGCATCTCTACCAGCCGCAACCACCTTGTTCGAAGTCCATACAAGTCGATTACCAAATGTTGGGGGAACTACTATCAATTGACACAAAAGTAGAGGAGCTGATGGCTTCTGTTTCCAGTACATGAATATTGATGTCAAAACAGGCAAGCGTTAGAAGTAAAGGCCTTTAAAGCAACAAGGAGGGAGATGCCTCTACAAATCTTTTTAAATGGAACATATTACAGAAGAAAGTGACCCACAATATCTAGTGACTGACAACGATCCGACAACGGATTCAGTGCAATGTGTTGGGTTCCTCATCGAGGCTGTTGTCATGAGTTGGCACTGTATGGATTTTGAATCCCTACTCCTTTGGAATGAACTGGAATGTCATTGGCAAGGGAAGTGTATTCGTATAGCACATTTCAGCAACAAGGCAGCTCAAGATGCTTTACATAATGAAATCATAAAAAGTAAAGAAAAAAGTGGCATAATGAAGAAAAGTTTTTAAAAAAATTAGCAAAACATACATTTTAATTATGCAGAGGGTTGGGGCATGCAGGGATTATGCACCCCGCATGTCCCACTTTCTTTTTAAAGCATCCAACACACAAACAAACGTACATAAAAAACTGAAATAGAAGGAAAAAGATAAATAAATAAAAATACACATTTGTGTGCAGGGAATATCCACCCAGGATGTCCCACCTTCTGTTTTTAATGCACCCAAGACACACATGAATTTACATAAGATTAACTTAGGAGGGACATAAAAAGATAGGAAAAAGAAGGAAGAGGAATGGAGGGGGGTGAGCAGGGTGGGTCTGGGGACGTTTTTGGCAGTCAGGGGGGGCCTCCAGGGCATAGCGACCGTGACGATTATGTGCCCTCAAATAGATGTCTACACATTGGTCTTTATTGACAACTGCATGTTTTTCTCCCACGATAAAAAAAAAGAAAGGTTAGACTTAAGTTAGTTACAGTTTATTACTGAAAATAAACCGGGTTCCATCTAAATTAAGCTGAATGCTGCTTCTCCGTGTTTGGTTCTGATTCTGGGGACAAGGAGCAGACCTGAACCAGAAGAACTGAGAGGTCTGGATGGTTGCTATGGCAGCAACAAGTCTCTGATGTATTTTGGTCTTAAACCATTCGATGATTTATAAACAAAAGTATTTTAAAGTCTATTCTCTAAGATACAGGGAGCCAGTGTAAAGATCTCAGGACTGCAGTGATGTGGGCCACTTTCTAAGATCTGGTGAGAACCCGGGAAACAGCGTTCTGGATCAGCTGTAGGTGTCTGATTGACTTTTTAGACAGACATGTGAAGACACTGTTGCAGTAATCAATTCAACTGAACATAAACACATGGATCAGTTCTTCAAGCTCCTACTGGGACATGAGTCCTTTAATCCTGGAGATGTTCTTCAGGTCATAAAAGGCCGACTTTGTGATTGTTTTAATGTTTCTCTGAAGGGTCAGGTCTGAGTCCATGTCTACACCCAGATTTCGGTGGTGTGTGGCTGTAATAACTGAAGCTGTGCGCTGACTCAATTATGGCACATCCACTTATCGGTGTGTTCTATGCATCTACCCAACGCTTGCATGGGCTAATTGTCTCCAGGTGACATTGTAATGTAAAGTTGTGTATCATTTGCATAGGTATGGTAACTTATCTTGTTGTTTATTATGATATGATCTAGCGAAAGTATCTAGATGTTAAATAGGTGGGGCCCCAGGATGGAACCTTGGGGAACTCCACATTTCCATCAGGTATCAGAGCTTTTATCATTTCAGATGTCACAAGATATTACCTTGTGACAAAAAGTAGTTCCTGTCCTTTAAGTAGTACTTAAACCAGTCAACTATTGTTTCAGAAAACCAGACCCAATTCTCCAGTTGCGCTAGTACTATGTCAAGGGTATCAAATGCTGAGAAAACAAAAGGGATGAGTTCACTGTTTCAATTGAACAGATGCCATGACGGTTAAAACTTTCTAGAAGAAAGTTGTGGGTAAACTATCGAGACAACAGGAGGCTGAGTTTAGCTGATTCTCCAGGTTTTTGTAGTTGATTGGGTAGAATTGTGTAATTTTATCCGTAATTGGTTTTTATTGGACGCAGCGCTGTTCCTGGATGTTATGACTGCTTTTTCTAATCTTCAGGATTTTCTCAGTAGTTGAGAAGTTGGAAAATTCATCGATTGCTCGTGTAGAGTGGAATTCAGCTCCCTCCTCCATTTAGGCTTTTTATTGGACTGTTATTACCTTGTTTACTTTCTGTGAAAAGTGCCCTCAGATGACTTTTGCTGTGAATGTGCCAACTGAACTAAAGTGACCCCCAACACCAACACCACCACCACCACTACCAACTTGTCCGATACATTCTTTAAGTGAGATATAGAACTTTGTGCATGACCCAATACAGTATGCCTAAGAATAAATTATTTCAGGCTATGACTGCTTCTTGTGAATGTGTCCTGTGTATGTGCTAAAGATCCATTTCCTAGCTTCATTGAACTCCGTGACTGTGACTGATGTGACCTGCCCACCAATGCAAGGAGTGCAGCCGCCCTTAGTGTAGCTAACCCCCCTGGCCTGTAATAAGAGGGCAGACACATGTCCTTCCTCCCTCACACACTAATAAATCTGAGCTACCTTTGCTGTCTGCAGCACCTGGCACCAAATTGAGCTTCATTTCCATCAGGCTTTACACAGTGAAGCCACATTGTGAGAAGTGCACTCTCAGCAGAGACGCTGAGATGCAAAACCTTGTTTGGAGTTAACTCAGTCTGCATGCAACTTTGTGCTGGAGAGTAAATGTCAGTGACGGCAGGAAACTTCCTGAGTTGTGCATAAATGAAGGACGATTCAAGACTGAGAATAAAAGAATGACATTTATCAGTGACCCCTCAAATTAAATATTTGCATGCTTGAATACAAAGAACGCTTTGCAGATGCCAATTCAGGACTTTGCTGACCTTCCTTTTTCTTGATTTTTACCATTAAAAAGTCTGCTTTGTGAAAGTTTTCTAATTAGACCATCCATCTCAATACTGACAGCCTCATGACTGAGAGGGTGCATACATAGCAATGTACTAAAGTTATTGTGAGCTTGGCATCACTGGGAGTTCCAGACTATGAAAAACGACACTGATGGCTTGGGATCACAAGAAGACAAATTCTACAGAGGTGTCCATCGCCAAAGTGAGGAAATAATAATATATCCTATATTGTATCAAGAAAAGTCTCTTTTTATGTCTGGCCACAGAGCGAAGCTGAGTGTCTGAGCACTCTTTTGGCGCATCCAGTGAATGTCCAG
The DNA here is from genome assembly GCF_033807715.1 of Cololabis saira. Taxonomy (NCBI): domain Eukaryota; kingdom Metazoa; phylum Chordata; class Actinopteri; order Beloniformes; family Belonidae; genus Cololabis; species Cololabis saira. The sequence goes on along the minus strand of NC_084587.1, from coordinate 9,300,626 downwards.
GCACCCGATTTCAGTGCTGACTGACAACAACAAACCAGAGGGTAAGTCATACGGAGAACCACAAGTCTGGCCATAATCATCCCCACAGTGGCCAATTACCGCCACCCTCTGTAGCCAATTACAACTCTCCGAGGTAGTCATGGGAGTGCTGTACGCTCAAAGAACACATACGCTATCCGTGAGGGGAGGAAAAGGAAGCAGGCGAGAACCACACAGGCCTCTCTGATCGTTGAAAAGTGGCACATATGCATCAATTTGCGCTGTTTGGAGTTTGCACGCAGAGTGTTTGTACAGCAGTTGTGTTTGTTTCGATCCAGGCATCCATAAATAAACACAGAAACCATGATGGATGGACCCTCTGCACCTCTTTGTACAGCAGTTTTTTTGGAAAGGGGAAGCAAAGCTGTTTCCAAATCCAGGCTGTCTTTTTGCTTTGGAAGAAAAATGTGGTCTTTTAGATACATAGACACCATCTTGTCAACTTAAAGAATCGGTCCCTGAATGAAATTCTATTTCTGCCTCTCAAATTGAGCATAAAAAAAGTATATTCGGGGAGTACATTTCATTACACACATGATTTAATTGGCAATCAATGATTTGCATAGGGGGTTTACTTCCTCGTCTCGCAGTGCACTGCGTCCAGTGACAGCTGTGATAAACCCCAGCCCCCCCATTGACTCTTAATGGGATCGAAGTGGGCGTCTATAACTTTTATTGTTTTAATTCAGTGAAGCTCTTTGTGCTGCAGATGATATCTGGAAAGTGCTGAAAGCCCAAATAAAGTTTGATTGACCGTTTTGGCAGAAAGCGTGCAAATCTTCTGTAGGTTGCAGACAACATTGCAAAATGTCACAGAACAGCGTTCAGATTCAAAGAAACATCAGGTAGCATTGGGTAAAGTAGCATTGGGTAAAGTATTTTTATTTATCTCAAACCGTATACGTGTCTCCACTGACGGTTGGACGGAGATAAAAGGCCTTGCTTTGATTTCTCTTCTTCCCTGACTTCTATTGGCTGTTTTAGATATACTGGATGCTTCTATTTCCTCATTTTCATCCTGAAAGAATTTGCAGTAGCAAGAATAATCAGCTGAACTTGCTGGAACTTAGATGGTTTTCTGCAGTTATTCGCCATGAAATGTGATCTGATCTTCATCTAAGTCACAATAACAGACAAACACAATGTGCTGAAGCTGGTAAAACACAGCCTGAACACAGCCGTTATACATTCCTGTGTTGGAAGAAAAAGTAAGTGAACTCTTGGAGGTAACAGATGGAAACTCCTGCAGCAGTGACTTCAAACAAGTGCTTTTAGTATCTGGATCAGAGTGAAGTCAGAGCATCTCCATGTGGTTAAGGGGGGTCTTAATAGAGACACTTCAAGGAGCTGATTAACTTCCATCCATCCATCCTTCAGTCCATCCGTCCATCCATCCTCACCTGAATGTTGGTTAACTTCCATCCATCCATCCATCCATCCATCCATCCATCCATCCATCCATCCGTCCCTCTGTTCATCAGTCCATCCATCCATCCATCCGTCCATCCATCCTCACCTGAATGTTGGTTAACTTCAATCCATCCATCCATCCATCCATCCATCCATCCATCCATCCATCCATCCATCCATCCATCCGTCCATCCGTCCCTCTGTTCATCAGTCCATCCATCCATCCATCCGTCCATCCATCCGTCCATCCGTCCGTCCATCCGTCCATCTTTTCATCAGTCCATCCATCCATCCAATCCGTAAATCCATCCATCCATTCATCCATCCATCCATCCCTTCGCCCATCCATCCATCTGTAAATCCTTTCATCCATCTATCCATCCATCCATCCATCCTTCCATCCATCCATCCATCCATCCATCCATCCATCCATCATCCATCCATCCATCTGTACATACTTTCATCCATCCATCCATCCATCTGTACATACTTTCATCCATCCATCCATCCGTCCGTCCGTCCATCCATCCATCCATCTGTAAATCATTTCATCCATCCATCCATCCATCCATCCGTCCATCCGTCCCTCTGTTCATCAGTCCATCCATCCACCCATCTGTCCATCCATCCATCCACCCGTCCGTCCGTCCGTCCGTCCGTCCGCCCGTCCGTCCGTCCGTCCCTCCATCCATCCATCCATCCATCCATCCATCCGTCCGTCCATCCATCCATCCGTCCGTCCGTCCATCCATCCATCCACCCATCCATCCATCCATCTGTACATACTTTCATCCACCCATCCATCCATCCATCCATCCGTCCGTCCGTCCGTCCGTCCGTCCATCCATCCATCCATCCTTCAGCCCATCCATCCATCCATCCGTCCGTCCGTCCGTCCATCCATCCATCCATCCATCCGTCCGTCCGTCCGTCCATTCATCCGTAAATCCACCCACCCATCCATCCATCTGTACATACTTTCATCCATCCTTCCATCCATCATCCATCCATCCATCCATCCATCCATCCATCCATCCATCCGTCCGTCCATCCATCCATCTGTAAATCATTTCATCCATCCATCCATCCATCCATCCATCCATCCATCCATCTGTAAATCATTTCATCCATCCATCCATCCATCCATCCGTAAATACTTTCATCCATCCTTCCATCCATCATCCATCCGTCCGTCCGTCCGTCCGTCCGTCCATCCATCCATCCATCCATCCATCCATCCATCCATCCATCCATCCATCCATCCATCCATCCATCCATCCATCCATCCATCCATCCATCCATCCTCACCCAGTGTCAGTTTACTTCCATATATTGGGTTCATTGTCCTGCTGCATCATCCCACTTCCACTATACTATATTATACCCACTCCCACTATACTATATTATACCCACTCCCACTATACTATATTATACCCACTACCACTATAGAGGCAAACTGACATTATTCATTACCTTACGGTGAAACTTGTGACATAATCTTCGTCCTTTTGTGGTGCCAAGCAGTTCAAACACTTAGAAGCAAGCCCACAATGTGATGTTCCGCCTTGAAACGATGTCTGATGTCCATAAGCTGTTCTCTTTTTGTGCTCTTCTTTATCAGTCCACAAAACATTTCCCCAGTAATGCTGCAGATTGTCACGGTGCTCTTTGGCAAGCATCCGGGGCACAGCAATACCGTTTTTATTTCTGACAGCAGTGGCTTCCTTCCTCCCTGGTGTTCTGCCACGGACATCCTGCCTGTTCATCTGCTCGTGTATGCTAGATTAATGAACGGAAAGGTTTTCCAGTTCTTCAAGCCTGTAGCTGTAACCCGTGACTTTGTCTTTAGCTCACTCAGGATTCTGTGTTGTGTCTTTGAAGTCATCTTGGTTGTAGGTCCACTTCTAGGACGAGTACGTACAATACTAGACAGACTCAATGTCTAGACAACTTGTCCAGCTGATGGGCCTTTTCCAGCCTTATACAGATCAGCTACTCTTGATCATATACTTTATTTATCCCTGAAGGGAAACTGATTAAGTAAAGTGTAGTTGAAAAACTGCTGGGGGGCTGGAAGTGTAGCAGGGAGGAAGAAGTGAGGTTGAAGCTCCAGGACTCCAGTGAATACATGAGGGTGTTAGCAACAACTAAGCGTGGACAGGTGACGCAAGTAAACTCTCCATAGACAACATGGGTGAAAGCTCACGGGCAACAGCTCCATATCCAAGGTTCAGAGACGCTCCTTCACAGTGACATATCCAGGATTACGTCCTCTGCAGTTAATAAACATTACAGCCTCCCCCTTTAAGCAGGATTTATGCTTGTACAGAACCGATATCGTAGCTGGTGTTTCTGCTTTTGGTTAGTTTTTGTCGTTCTGTAAAGACACCAACAAAAACCAGATGGAAGTGTGGGTTCTTTTCATGGCGTCCCCTTTTCTTTACTTCCTCAGACTCAAGAATGGAGCAAATAAACTACGTCATGTGAGTTGCAGCTGATAAATGTTGTGCAACCGTCATTTTTATTGACATTACAGTAATCCATCCTTCTGCCTGGGTTGAAAGTGAAAATAAAATCAAGTGGACCAGTCCCTTTTGTTGAGACCTGCATCATTGACCCAACACCTACCTATATTCCTGAGAGGCTGCGTAACCGGTAACGTTCTGACGGAGGGAGTGATGATGCAGAAACATAAACCAAGCTTTACTCTCACTGCAATCCAAACCAGTACAGAGAGATGCTTCAAAAATATGCGTTTTAATCCTTGTACTGTCTTTGGGTTAAAATGACCTAATTCTCCTATCCTTCTTTCCTCCTGCTCTCTCCTTCCTTCTTCCCTTCCTCTTTTCTCCCTTCCTTCCTTCTTTCCTTGTATTCGCCCTTCCTTCCTTTCTTCCTTCTTTTTTCCCTCCCTTCCTTCCTTCCTTCTGCTCTCTCCTTCCTTCCTTCCTTCCTTCCTTCCTTCCTTCCTTCCTTCCTTCCTTCCTTCCTTCCTTCCTTCCTTCCTTCCTTCCTTCCTTCCTTCCTTCCTTCCTTCCTTCCTTCCTTCCTTCCTTCCTTCCTTTTCTCCCATCCTCCCTTATTTTCTCCCTTCCTTCCATCCTTATTTTCGCCCCTCCTTCTTTCTTTCCTTCTTTTCATTATTCCTTCCTTCCTTCTTTCCTCCTGCTCTCTCCTTCCTCCTGCTCTCTCCTTCCTTCTTTTCTCCCTTCCTTCCTTCCTTCCTTCCTTCCTTCCTTCCTTCCTTCCTTCCTTCCTTCCTTCCTTCCTTCCTTCCTTCCTTCCTTCCTTCCTTCCTTCCTTCCTTCCTTCCTTCCTTCCTCCCTCCCTCCCTCCCTTTTTTCCTCCTGCTCTCTCCTTCCTTCTCCCCCTCCTCTTTTCTCCCTTCCTTCCTTTTTCCTTGTTTTCTCCCTTCCTTTCTTCTTCCCTTGTTGTCTCCTTTCCTTCCTTCTTTTCTCCCTTCCTTCCTTCTTTCCTTGTTTTCTCCCTTCCTTTCTTCTTCCCTTGTTGTCTCCTTTCCTTCCTTCTTTTCTCCCTTCCTTCCTTCCTTCCTTCCTTCCTTCCTTCCTTCCTTCCTTCCTTCCTTCCTTCCTTCCTTCCTTCCTTCCTTCCTTCCTTCCTTCCTTCCTTCCTTCCTTCCTTCCTTCCTTCCTGCCGTCCTCCCTTCTTTTCTCCCATCCTCCCTTGACCCAAAGACAGCACAAGGGTTAACAGAAGAAGAAGTAAAGGAAGCTGTCGAGAAGATACAATATGACCAGAGCTGCTGTGGCAAACCACTGCTAATGCAGTAGCATTTGACACATATATACGGTACATTGTATTATGTAAAGGACAGATGGGCACTAGTCGGGAATATGGGGAAAATAAGGAGTTTCAACGAAATTCAAGAGGATATCACCACAGCATGCTAACATACTGTTAATAAAATCATTTAGAAACTTGTTTCCCAAGAACAGATTTCTTTCAGCGTTATTTTAAGTCGACAGAGCTTTTAGATGATCATCCTCACTGACATGCTAGTGTCAGGCTCACTGTGGAAATCATTAAAGCGCGCCACCCTCGCTCTAAGCCTTTCCAAACATTTTGATGATCTAAAGATCAATAAAAGCCTTCAGCAGGTTTTACATGCAGCTTGAGAAGCATCTGAAAGAGAAACAAGACATGTTTATTTTTATAGCTCACCTCCATTTCTGATCTGGCTCAACCTTTACAGTGTTTGTGTGTTTTTTTCTGTGTTACTGAAGACGAGGGTAGAGCGAAATGAAAGATGTGCTGCAAAAGTGGTTTATATTTATATATATATATATATATATATATATATATATATATATATATATATATATATATATATATATATATATATATATATAGATATATGTCATATACATATATATTACTACTATTGCAACAACACATCATCTGTAGGGTAAAATGAAGGTCTAACATAACACAAAATCAAAAAATTGCTGAAAAATAATTTCCATCAGGCTGGTAAGCTCCCCCTACTTCCTTTTATTTCTTAATCCTTCCAAAAAAAAAAAAAAAAAAAATATATATATATATATATATATATATATATATATATATATATTTTTTTTTTTTTTTTTTTGCGATGTGTTGCGATGTGTTGTTGCAATAGTAGTAATATATATGTATATGAGTATATATATATATATATATATATATATATATATATATATATATATATATATATATATATATATATATATATATATATATATATATATATTATATATATATATATATATATATATATATATATATATATAGTTAGGCTTCATATGCACCATATGACGTCTCGTTGTTTGATGTGTCTGCAGGAAATCATGTGCAAAGATAGACATGGGGGGGGGTACGCTGTCCTTCCATGTGGGTAAGGTGGAAATATGATAATTTTACATGCTGGTGTATTTCCTTATACTGCACATGTCAGCTTAAGTAAAGATATCTAAATCCCAGGCAGAGAAAAGTTTAAAAAGTGTGGTTCCCAAAGACGCCACGGTGTCAGGCCGACAGCATCTTGTTATCATGTTTAACCTTGACAAGTCAACTCAGCCTTATAGACTTCCCCGCCATCTGTAAAGTCCTTTTTTTAATATGAAAATCTTCTAGATTTTCCCATTTTCGCCCGACCCCTGCACAGGTCTCGAAATGACAGTCAAAGACAAGGCGTCAATGCAAAACTGCTTCTGATTCATGGCAGCTGTCACGAGTGGTTTCAAATGTAAGGGAAAAGGATCGTCTCCCTCTCCGTGGAGGGGGGAACTGACAGTGAATGGCGTATTTTTCAGAGACGGCAGATTTGCATCCATATGTTTGTCAAAGCGTCCGCTTGTTTTGGATCTACGGCTGTAACCGTCAGCAGAAACATGTGAGCGCGCTGACAGTGGAAAACTAGACGGGCCTGGCGCAGCCCTACGGCCGATGTGAGGTCGATACGGCGTCGGATAAATCAACTGGACCTCAGCACACCGTGTCTGATGTTTGACTGCAGCAGGAATGACTCCAGAGCTCTTCCACATTCAAGATGGCACAGGCGTTCACATGTAAGCAAGTGTTTAAACATACAAACATACACAGAGAGAGGCGACTGCGACATTAACAGCTTTCTTTTACCCACATTCATCTTTGACCGACGACACTGACTGAGTGTGGTTGCCTAAACTCAGCCGTATATCCATCACAAAACGTCCACATCTACGTTGTGTTTTGGCCTTCACCTGCCATTACTCATGCCAGAGCTGGTTTATGGCATTTAGGCCACATCTGGCCCGTATAACACTCATCAATCTTGTATCTGGGGTGATGCCGCCAAAATGAGCCCAAATCAAGCCTAAACGTGCCCGCTATCGACAGAGGTCTCTCACACCGGAGCGTAATGAGCAAGAGAGCCAGTTAAGTTCAGGTAATCAAGCTGTTTTCTTACCGCACTAACGTTACTAATGAAAACATTTTTCCTTTCAAAGGAAACAATATTCTGTTACAACACAGTCAGTCAAGTGGAGGAATTACATTTGTTTTTAGCAATGCACGATCAGGCGGGAGACTTGTTCTGGTTCTCGGCATTAACTACCCGACTGTCAGTGACTGCAGTCACTAACCCTTTTAAAACCCAAATATTGGCAATAACCCGAATTTGCACGGCCATGTAAACACCAATAACCCCTTTGAATAACCCGAATTTGCTCATGTTCGGGTTTTTAAAAATGTAAAAACCCGAATATGATCCCTGGGTTACTCCTTTTAAAACCCAATTATTCGGTCATGTAAACGCCAAACGGAATATCCCCATCAAACGGAACATGAATCTGTTTTCTGCGCATGCTCTGTTCGCAAGGAATCCTGGTCTTTTGAGTCCAGGACGTAGTTCTAAACACGGCGAAACGCAAGACCACGCCACACTTTTGGAGTGAGGAGGAGACTAATCACTCTATAAATGTAATGAAGGATATGAACATTTTGGCATTTGTAGACGGTAGAAAGTACCGGGATAGCGAGATTTAAAAGAAGGTGAGGATACAGGAAGAAGAAGCAGAAATGACGGTAATTGCGTCATCACGTTCTCCGCGCGTCGCTGGTTTGATCCAGATATCCCGAATGATTAATCACCATGTATACAGGGATAACCCTGTTTGCTCACGCATGTAAACGGAATATTCCGAATGTTTCAGTAACCGGAATATTAGCAATAACTCAAATTTTGACTGCATGTAAACGTAGTGATTGACGTGAATTAAACTCACCCCTGAAGCTCTTTGACGGACATGGAGATCTTGAGGTTGTGTCCCAGGACGTGCAGAGCCGTCAGGATGTCGGCCCACTGAACCATCTCCCCCAGGGGTCCGCCCTTCAGCACCTTGGGGCTGAAAACATCCCCAGACTCCTCTGTGAGGAATCCCACGTGGACCAGGATCTGGAAGCAGAAGGGGACATGCAGATCTCAAGGTTGGAACTGCACAGGTTTTCTTCATTCGTTTGCAATAAATTAGGTTCTAATATTAATTCAAGTCAAAACAACAACAAAAAAGCAATGAGCTTAGGGGCAGCAACATAAAGACAGTTACGCCATAAACACTGATCACTCTGCAACATCTGGCTTGAAATCGTGTGAAATAAAGTCGGTTTAACCTAAAACTGAGCCGGTCTGGGTTCACAGGCCACAAGGCTTTGTATAAGTTACAAAAGGAAGTATTTTCTTCAACTCAACTCAAGCTTTATTTATAGAGCACAGTTTAAAACAACCAAGGTTGACCAAAGTGCTGTACAGTTAAAAACAGCTGAATATAAGGCATTTATAACAAAGATAAAATTAATAGAATAACATGGGTACAAAATACAATGAAATAAAAAAATAAGAGTAAAATAAATAAGAATTTATAAAAAAAAATGAAAGAAAAAGTGTGTTATTAAAGCTGATTTAAAATAACCAAGTCAGCGTGATGGTGAGTGAGCTTTCCTTCTCAGCCAAAGTATTTCCTACACTAAAGGCTGGAAGTACAAGATATTATTCCTTTGAGAAGTAGATATTAACAGAGTCCTAAAGTAGAGTCCTAAAGTGGACATATTGTGCTTATTTCCAGTTATTTATTTAAATTCTTGTCACCTCTACAATAGCTCTGCACCCACATCACTCCTGATGGACGGCCATAATCATTGCAGACTGACTTAAAATGTGAGACACTTCGGGAAACGGGGCGATTCTGCTGCGTAAGCTTTTCCTGTAGGAACGTCAACAGACCATGATCTCGTAAAGAAATTCTGCTCTTACATGGAAGACAGAGTTAGCAATCTTGCAAACTTCTCGTTATCTAGAGTCTGTAAGACTTCCCAAATCCTGTATCTTGTGCATCCAGTAAAAACAGGCTCGGCTATGACATGTGTATGCCTCTTTCTTGGAAGAACAACATTCTGAACATTAAACTGTACACAAATCATAAAACACGGAAAAGCATAGACTTAATTAATGCGTCTACGTAGCAGCTACACACCCAAGCTGAAGCTGGACTTTGTTGCTGTTCGTTGTTGTTTGTGTGTCTGTAATTACACCACCAAACACTAGGTGGCGGTGTGGATTCTCTCTTTCGATACGTCAGCCAGCAGTACTGAGAATTTTTTTGTTTTCCTCATTTATGCACCTCAGACATGAGTAAATAAGGAATATGTTATGTGAGTTTGAGCTGATACTTGACGAGTAAAGTATCTTTTAATGAGCTTTAAGCTTGAAAACCTTGATACGGTTTATTAGAAAGGACAGAACAGACTTCACTTCATAAGGAAGTTTAGGTCCTTCAGAAAGATGCTGAATATCTTCTATAAGTCTGTTGTGAAGAGTTCAGTCACATCTGCAGTAATTTGTTGGTGAGCGTCATCAGAACCAAGACTTAGAGAAACAAGTTGATAAATAAGGCTGGATCTGTTCTGGGGACGGTTCTGGACCCTCTAGAGATGATTAAAACCAGATCATGAATAATCCTGAGCATCTTCTTCATAACACAGTGATTCAGCAACAGAGTGTGTTCAGTCAAAGGTTCTTTGGATCCGCTGCAACGCAGACCGCTACAGTAGATCCTTCAGACCACTATAGTAGATCCTTCAGACCACTATAGTAGATCCTTCAGACCACTGTAGTAGATCCTTCAGACCACTATAGTAGATCCTCCTTCAGGCCTCTACAGTAGGGATGGGCGGTATGGACAAAAAAATGTATCACGATAATTTCTGGCATTTAACCCAATAATGATAAAAAAAATACCAATACAAAAAGTGTCATCAACGGGAATGTATGTTTCTTTCTTTCTTTCTTTCTTTCTTTCTTTCTTTCTTTCTTTCTTTCTTTCTTTCTTTCTTTCTTTCTTTCTTTCTTTCTTTCTTTCTTTCTTTCTTTCTTTCTTTCTTTCTTTCTTTCTTTCTTTCTTTCTTTCTTTCAGGCTCATTTCTTTCTTTCTTTCTTTCTTTCTTTCTTTCAGGCTCATTTCTTTCTTTCTTTCTTTCTTTCTTTCTTTCAGGCTCATTCTTTCTTTCTTTCTTTCTTTCTTTCTTTCTTTCTTTCTTTCTTTCTTTCTTTCTTTCTTTCTTTCTTTCTTTCTTTCTTTCTTTCTTTCTTTCTTTCTTTCTTTCTTTCTTTCTTTCTTTCTTTCTTTCAGGCTCATTTCTTTCTTTCTTTCTTTCTTTCTTTCTTTCAGGCTCATTTCTTTCTTTCTTTCTTTCTTTCTTTCTTTCTTTCTTTCTTTCTTTCTTTCTTTCTTTCTTTCTTTCTTTCTTTCTTTCTTTCTTTCTTTCTTTCTTTCTTTCTTTCTTTCTTTCAGGCTCATTTCTTTCTTTCTTTCTTTCAGGCTCATTTCTTTCTTTCTTTCTTTCTTTCTTTCTTTCTTTCTTTCTTTCATGCTCATTTCTTTCTTCTTTCTTTCTTTCATGCTCATTTCTTTCTTTCTTTCTTTCTTTCTTTCTTTCTTTCTTTCTTTCTTTCTTTCTTTCTTTCTTTCTTTCTTTCTTTCTTTCAGGCTCATTTCTTTCTTTCTTTCTTTCTTTCTTTCTTTCTTTCTTTCTTTCTTTCTTTCTTTCTTTCTTTCTTTCTTTCTTTCTTTCTTTCTTTCTTTCTTTCATGCTCATTTCTTTCTTCTTTCTTTCTTCAGGCTCATTTCTTTCTTTCTTTCTTTCTTTCTTTCTTTCTTTCTTTCTTCTTTCTTTCTTTCTTTCTTTCTTCTTTCTTTCTTTCTTTCTTTCTTTCTTTCTTTCTTTCTTTCTTTCTTTCTTTCAGGCTCATTTCTTTCTTTCTTTCTTTCTTTCTTTCTTTCTTTCTTTCTTTCTTTCTTTCTTTCTTTTCTTTCTTTCTTTCTTTCTTTCTTTCTTTCTTTCTTTCTTTCTTTCTTTCTTTCTTTCAGGCTCATTTCTTTCTTTCTTTCTTTCTTTCAGGCTCATTTCTTTCTTTCTTTCTTTCTTTCTTTCTTTCTTTCTTTCTTTCTTTCTTTCTTTCTTTCTTTCTTTCTTTCTTTCTTTCTTTCTTTCTTTCTTTCTTTCTTTCTTTCTTTCTTTCTTTCTTTCTTTCTTTCTTTCTTTCTTGCTCATTTCCTCAATTTATCATTTTTACCGCGAGATGACAAATTCTTACCGTGGGGAATTTTTTTGACGGTTTATCGTGAATGGTAAAATATCGCCCATTCCTACTCTACAGTAGACTGCCACAGGAGATCTTTTAGACCACTACAGTAAATCATTCAGACCTCTACAGAAGATCCTTCCTGTCCCCAGTAATAAACCTCTACAATGACTCTTTGAAGAGGCTTAAATCATAAGTATTGCCACAATCAATTTCCCCCTGGGTATAAATAAAGTATTTTGAATTGAATTGAACTGAAGTAGTTAGGAGTAGCGGGTAATACGCAGAAGGGAAATACCGCCACACCAATCACATGTTGCAGTCCAACCTCCATAGTTCTGGGGAGGTGACCATAAGTTATGATGCAGAGTCCCAATGTGTCATCAGTTCTTTGTAAAGCCATAAACGCCCAATTTGTTGGTGGATTAAGTAAATCCATGTGAATAGATACTAGCACTATGCTGCTAGTTCCATCTGTTATGGGCGTCACTGTTGTTGCAGACTGGGAACCTCTCGTTAGAGACATATTGATAGAGTTCCCTGTGGATTCAAGCTCTATCTTGATAGTGATAGAGCATTAGATCAGACCAGAATCTGCAGTGAAACAGACTCTTTATTGGCCCGTTGTGGTAAAGAGAGGTGTACCAGTTCATCTCCTCTGGAGATAAGGTGACAGATGAGTTCAGTCATCCGAGAAGGGACTTGGACTCCCTCTCGGATGCCGCTGCTCATCAAGACACTTCGCATTTATATTTCCGACCCTTTTCTGCACTTTTGCTCTGTATCTGTGTCCTTCTGCTGATTAACCTGAGGGCAAAATCATTGTTTCAGCTGACTGAATTTTGGGCAAATTAGACACCTTCCTGGTGGGAATGCATGATATGAATCAAATCATCTTAAGTGTCTGAAACATTTGTGCAGAAAACATGATACAATAGTCTATGGATCCGTCACGGGGGTCTGCTGAAACTGTCCCAGCACTCGTGAAACATAAGGCATGACATGATACAGTAAACATGAAAATCGATGGTGGCCCAGTAATTTAATGCATAAAGTATTATGGGTTATTTTAAAGCACATTCAATCCCACCCGATTTACAATATAATGTTATATATTTGCACGTACTGAATAAAGTTAAGCTCCTTCAGAGTTCTGCTTCAGCTGTCCAAACAGTTTTAATGACTTTGAGGATTAAGATCATTAAAATTTCTGACTCTTTGAAGGAAAAATTATAACTGGAAAGTAATTCTTTGAAATCCCAAGTGAATTATCTCCTTATGGTCCAAAGTCACGTCCTGCAAATGCACAAATGCACAACGCGTTTCATGTGCGCCGCGTCCCTAAACGGATCACTACAGCAAAACACATTCTTTGGAAGCCGGTGTGAAAATGTCCCTTGTTTTAAAACATCGTGTCAAACGTGTGAAGGAATTAACACGGTTTATACGTGACATGTTTTACACAGTTTTGCACTGACAAGCCACAGCCATCTCATGCACGTCCTGCTCGCCGCTGCATAATTACCGCAACTCACCGAGGAATGAGCAGCTCGTTACTTTTCACAGTGGATTAAGCATAGCCATGTCCAAACCTTGCTCTGCTGAGTAATCCTGATTAACTAAGGCTGCATGAACACCTCCAGCTGCTTCTGCTGGCAAATGGATCCCATAACTTTGACCATGAAACATGCATAATGAGCTTAAGCCAACCGAGATGAGTTCGCTGGAAAGTTTTCATGGCCATTGCTGACTTCCTCCCCTGGTGTCATTATAAATCTCTCCATCTCTCTCTCTCTTTACTCGTATATGAGTGCAGACTGTGTTTCCTTTTGAGTTTAAATGCAGAAGTAATTACTCAAAGCATCCAGCAGATTTTTATAAAAGCTACAAAAAGTCTCTCCTACTTCACTTTTTCAGGCCTTCAGTTTGCCACAGTGCACTAATGCTTGAGATAGAGCAGCAAACGCAGGCACACAGGCAACATGCACAACACTGCATCTTTAATAATAATGATAATAATAATAATAATAATAAACGCAGGCACACAGGCAACATGCACAACACTGCATCTTTAACGAGAACCTAAACAAAAAGAAAAGCCCAACTAAGCAAATAGGCAGCAGCCGGACACTGCAGGCCGCTACCTAAGCACTGAGGTCTCAATGAGTGCGTTTACATGGGGAGTTTAATTCCTCTTTAATTCAGAATTAAAATTAAATCCGATTTAAAATGAGGCCCCGTTTACACGGGGCAAAAACGGAGGCGTTTTCATGCGTTTTGACCGTTCGTTTACACGTAAACGCAGCTCAAAGCCCCCAAAAACGATCATTTCTGAAAACTCCGGCCAAAGTGGAGATTTTCAAAAACTCAGTTTTCACGTTTGCGTCTAAACAGAGGAAAACGGAGGAAAACGGAGATTTAAGCTTCAGAACGTCACATTATGCACCAGAAACTCACCAGCGTCATGTGTGCGACCTGTGTTTACAATTAGTTTGGCCACCGTCAATATTTTCTTGTATTTTACCTGTTTTATATTCTAAAGTCACACTTAAAAGTAACCCCCCCCCCCCCCCCCCCCCCGTCCAGCCTCCTGCTCATTCAAGCCTGTGAGCGCGTCAGCCAGCAGCATGAAGCCTGAATTATGGTTCCGCGTTAAAACGACGGCGTAGGGTACGCGGCGACGCGCATCGTACGGTGTGCGTCGCCGCGTAGCCTACGCCGTAGGCTCTGCGTTGGTGTAACGCGGAACCATAAATCAGCCTTAACTGGAAGTTACACACGTGTCATTTGTTGATGTTTTTCCAGGATTCTGATTGGCTGGCATGACGTTAACAGCGTTTTCATGCGGGTCCGTGTAAACGAGGATTTTTTTGAAAACGTAGAGGGGAAAATATCCGTTTTTGTAAATACCCGGCTACGTGTAAACGTGGCCTGAGTAAAAATTTAAATGTAAACACCTAATTTCGAATGAAAATGGTCATTCCAAATTAAATGAATTAATGTAATTATTAATTCCGAAGTAAGTGGCTGGTTTATTCCGATTTTAAATCCGAACAGAATAATTCCGCGATCATGTATACACAAAGTTTCAAGATGGCAGCACGCAGTAAACGGTGGTCAAGAGCAGAGACGATTTATTTGATAAATAGCTTGGAGGACCTTAAAATAATTAAAAGATCAGATGGCAGGAAACATAAAAATTGTGAGCTTTTCAAAGTTTGTTTTTCTTCCGGTAGACGTAATTTCCGGTAGACGTAACTTCCGGAATTGGATAAAGCCGATCAAACGTGTTTTCCATGTAAACCTCAATTCGGAAATTACTATTTCCATGTAAACTCGAAGGAAAATAGTTTAATTCAGAGTGATTTAATTCGGAATAATTAATTCAGAATTAAAAAAACATCCTGTAACCGTGGCCAATATGCATCAACACGAAACACGCTATTTGACCCAAACTGATGCCTAACTGGAGAGATTCAGATCCTTAGAGCTCTGGACTCAAGTCAAGGACTCAGTTTGGAGCCACTGGTCACTTAAGACTTAACTTTCACTTGTAACTCATCAGACAGGTCAACGCTAACTCAAACAGGTCTGTCAATAAACAAGAAGTTAGGATTAGCACCTGTCAAATGTTAGCAATCTTTAGCTACCTTTGTAGTAAAGGGAGGTTCATTTGAATAGTCTGGTGTTCAATGAAAAGCTTGATAAATTAATGATTATTGACTTGATAAACTTGTTGCCTTTAAAATGACGATAAAAATGGTTTTCCACCTTAACCCTTGTACTGTCTTTGGGTCAAAATGACCTCATTCTCCTGTCTTTCTTTCCTCCTGCTCTCTCCTTCCTTCTCCCTTCCTCTTTTCTCCCTTCCTTCTTTACTCCTTTCCTTCTTTACTCCTTTCCTTCCTTCTTTCCTCCCTTCCTTCTTTCTTTTCTCCCCTCATACATTCATTCCTTGTTTTCTCCTTTCCTTCCTTCATTCTTTTTTCCCTTCCTTCCTTCCTTCTTTCCTCCCTTTCCTTCCTTCCTTCTTTTCTCCCTTCCTTCTTTCCTCCCTCCCTTCCTTTCTTCTTTTTCCCTTCCTTCCTTCTTTCTTCCCTTCCTTCCTCCCTTCCTTCCTTCTTTCCTCCCTTCCTTCCTTCTTTCCTCCCTTCCTCCTTTACTCCTTTCCTTCTTTCTTTTCTCCCCTCATACATTCATTCCTTGTTTTCTCTTTTCCTTCCTTCATTCTTTTTTCCCTTCCTTCCTTCCTTCCTTCTTTCCTCCCTTTCCTTCCTTCCTTCTTTTCTCCCTTCCTCCCTTCCTTCTTTCCTCCCTACCTTCCTTTCTTCTTTTTCCTTCCTTCCTTCTTTCTTCCCTTCTTTCCTTCCTTCATCCCTTCCTTCCTTCTTTCCTCCCTTCCTTCCTTCTTTCCTCCCTTCCTTCTTTACTCCTTTCCTTCTTTCTTTTCTCCCCTCATACATTCTTTCCTTGTTTTCTCCTTTCCTTCCTTCATTCTTTTTTCCCTTCCTTCCTTCCTTCCTTCCTTCCTTCCTTCCTTCCTTCCTTCCTTCCTTCCTTCCTTCCTTCCTTCCTTCCTTCCTTCCTTCCTTCCTTCCTTCCTTCCTTCCTTCTTTCTTTCCTCCCTTCCTTCTTTTCTCCCTCCCTCCCTCCCTCCCTTCCTTCCTTCCTTCCTCCCTTTCCTTCATTCCTTCTTTCCTCCCTTTCCTTCCTTCCTTCTTTTCTCCCTCCCTTCCTTCCTTCTTTCCTCCCTCCCTTCCTTCCTTCTTTTCTTCCTTCCTTCTTTTCTCCCTCCCTTCCTTCCTTCTTTCCTCCCTCCCTTCCTTCCTTCTTTTCTTCCTTCCTTCTTTTCTCCCTTCCTTCCTTCCTTCTTCCCTTCCTCCTTCCTTGACTCGCAGACAAACAAAAATACTATGTTTTTTTCTTTTACCTCAGCTACCTCTTCCAGAGTAAAACCCAGACCGTCCCATCCCAGCTGAGAGAGACAAACCCTCTGGCGTCCAGCGTGTTCTGGGTTTGCCTCGGGGCCTTTGCCTGATTAGAAATGCCTGACACACCTTTCCTTGGTTAACATCTCAACTAAATGCCCAGGAAACCTCCGCCGGCTTCTCTTGATGTGGAGGAACAACAGTTGTAATGGGGGTCCATCCTGAATGGCAAGAACTTCTCACTCCCTCTCTTAGAAAGATTCCAGACATCCAACAAAAGAAAATCAGTTGGTGACCACAGGGGAGGGTAGGAACACAAGCAGACCAGTAAACACAAGGCCTCGACTTTACATTTTATGTATTCTGATTATTTTTTTTTGTTTTTGTTTTAACCTGTTTGAATAAATAATTAAACGAAACGAAACGACTTTTGGTTGTTGAACAGACCGACAGAGAATCGAAAATACTGATGATGCCACAACGATCGCTGTAGCCCCCTATAATGTAATAATTTCCTGAAAATGTAATAACGCCTGAAAATGTAATAAAATTTTCACTTAACTCAATCGAAAATGTAATAAAACCCAATAATGTAATAACTTCCCCAATAATGTAATACAATATCCTGACTGATATTGTAATAACATTTTTGCCAATAATGTAATACCTTATTACATTATTGGGAATTTATTACATGGTACTCAAAGTCTGCAATTTAACCCAATAGTCATGCTGGTGTTTCAAATCCAGTGTATATAACATTGTTAGATACTTAAAACACAAAATGTAGAACTCTGGACTGAAAATGAACATCTATATTACATTATTTGTCAAGTATTACTTTATCAGTTTTGGAAAAAAAAAAAAAAGACCCACCTGAAAATGTAATAAATTCCCAATAATGTAATAAGGTATTACATTATCGGTAAAAATGTTATTACAATATCAGTCAGGATATTTCATTACATTATTGGTGAAGTTATTACGTTATTGGATTTTATTACATTTTCAAATGAGTTAAAGGAGCTGTATGTAAGAGCAATAATAAAACGAATCATAAAATGACCCCGATATGTCAACAGACATTTAAAAATCATGTTCATTTCAAATACTTATGTCACTGACAACAGCACTCAAGCCAGGATATTCCAGTTTAAAAAGAGGAGTTGCAGCCCTCAACTGATGTTTATGTTGTCATTTTTTGTTTTGGCCTGAAGCTCCACCCTCCACCTATCTCCCAATCACCAAGTCAGTATTGTTTCTGAAGCTCCACCCTCCACCTATCTCCCAATCACCAAGTCAGTATTGTTTCTGAAGCTCCACCCTCCACCTATCTCCCAATCACCAAGTCAGTAGTGTTTCTGAAGCTCCACCCTCCACCTATCTCCCAATCACCAAGTCAGTATTGTTTCTGAAGCTCCACCCTCCACCTATCTCCCAATCACCAAGTCAGTATTGTTTCTGAAGCTCCACCCTCCACCTATCTCCCAATCACCAAGTCAGTATTGTTTCGGCATCCGGGTTGCCAGCTCGGCTCTAATTATCGCAGCCATGGCAGCCTACGTTCCTGCTGCATTCTGCAGCCTACCTGGCAACCTCTGGTCGGGGGGAGGAGGGGGAGGGTACACGCCGCTCAACAATATTTTGAAAGTGACTGCAGTACCAGTTATGGCCATTTCTTACAGACGGCTCCTTTAAGTGCAAATGTTATTACATTTTCAGGCGTTATTACATTTTCAGGAAATGATTACATTATATGGTGCTACATCCCTCTCTCATTTGTGAGAAAGACCCATGATACTTAATTTCCTCTACTTGAGGCATCATTCCCACCCAGGAAGGAGCTACCCCCCTTTCACAACTGAGGACTATGGAGATGCTGATGCTAGAATAATCATGCTCAGATTTGAAAAGACTGGTTCAGACGGAGTGAGACATAATTTTCAGACATGCACTGATTACCAGAGAGACCAGTCTATGTTGAGAATTATTTCTGGATGTGTTGGAGAGGACTTGACGCAGCAATCCAGCTCTCTAATTATAGACACAAGATCTTTGTGAGAAATTAATGCAACTCTGGACAGAAATAAACACCGTGCCAATGCTTAGCTAAGAAATCTGACACCACGGTGAATGTAATCAGAGTTAAAAGGTGGTCCAACTAAAATAGTAGTGTCATGTCAAAATACAGAGAAAAGCTCTTTCTGTGTCAGAGGATGAGTCCAATAACTATCCTCTAGTTCTGACTGACACTTGAAAGGCAGCAGAAACGACTAAAGACACAAGGCTTTTATAACATCAACATTTTACATTGTAAACTTGCCAGTAAGAAGATATTTATTCAGACACGCAGCGGATATTGGCTCATATTCAAAGTCATATCTCACGTTACAGCTCAAAGCCCGCGCCATCTTTCTCTGCCGATGTAATCACAGTTCTGTCTTTTTATACGAGGCAATCAAGGATGTAAACGGCTCTGTGTGGGTTCCCGTAACATCCCAAATTTCCCCCCTTTTAATCATTCTCTGCAGTCACCATCTCCACGGGGAGCTGTTTGTCTCCCTATCTGCAAAATGTTTCAATAAATCTGTGCGAATATGAGAGGAAGTGCCCATTCATGTGATCATTTCTTGTAGGTTCATCAGTGCATTGATCCCACATTAGCCTCCGATAAATGACCATAGAACATCATTCACTTTAATTATTCAATACTGACACCTTTTTATATAGTTGTGTACCGCATCTGTATTCACCTAGCGCCGCCACCTTCCTCTAACGCGAAGAAAATATGCACAAAGAGCAGAACAATGATGCGCATGCTGCTGAGTCGGGCTCCAGTGAGACTCCAGCTGCCGTGAAAAATCCTCTGATTTAATAAACCTGCTCTATTAACTTCTGCCTCATAAAAAGAAGATAAGTGAAATTAAATTAGAGTTTGGGTGGCAGATGGCAAGAGTGCAAATACACGACGCTAATGCAGCTCGTCCTACTAGTTCGGCGGTGGAGTTAAAGGGTTTAGCACACAAACACTGGAACCGCGCAAAAATGTGTCCCAACACAGATATGTGTAACAACCTGGATCTTTCATCCATGTTGCATCCGCAACACTTCCAGATCACTGGGTCCACGCTCGGACTCTGACAACACAACTAACATCCCATCAGCTGGAGCAGAGAGCTGCCAATCGCTTTTATGAGTGATGTAACGTGCAGATAGGGTTGCCACCTTTCAGAAATAGAAAAAAGGGACCCCCCGATTTCATAATTCAACTAGAATATGGTGTAAAAGTTAATTTATTTCAATAATTCAAATATAGTGTAAAAGTTGGTTTATTTCAATAATTCAACTTAAAAGGTGAAACTAATACATGTACATTACATAGTCTCATTACAGGCAAAGCAAGATATGTTAAACCTTTATTTGTTATAACTTTGATGATTGAATTGTTTATTGATTTCATAATATGTTCTAATTCTTTGCGATTTTTTATTTGGGGTTTTCATAAACTGTGAGCCATAATCACCAAAATTATAACAAATAAAGGCTTGATATATCTCACTTTGAATGTAGTGGGAAATAATATATTTGTTTCACTTTAAGTTGAATTTACTACGAACTAAGTTTTGCAATATATTCAAATGTTCCGACCTTCACCTGTATATTATTACATAAATAAATAAGAGCATAATATATGTCTGTATTGGTTCAATACGGAACGCAACTTTTAATTCCCAATTACGGAACAGTCTAAGCCAGGGGTCGGCAACCCAAAATGTTGAAAGAGCCATATTGGACCAAAAACACAAAAAACAAATACCGGTATGTCTGGACCCGCAAAAAATGAAAAGTCTTGTATAAGCCTTAGAATGAAGGCAACACATGCTGTATGTTTCTATATTAGTTATAACTGGGGGAAGATTTTTTTTTCATTATGCACTTCGAGAAAAGTCGAAATTTCGAGAAAAAAAGTCTAGATGTCAAGATTAATGTTGAAGTACAATCTTGAGAAAAAAGTAAAATTGCCGAGAAAAAAGTCGAAATGTTGAAAAAAAATCGAAATGTCGAGGAAATAATCAAAATTTCGTGAAAAAAGTCGAAATGTTGAGAAAAAAGTCAAAATGTCGAGAGAAAAAAGTCAAAATGTTGAGATTAAAAAGGAAAGGAAAAAGGAAGAAAAAAAGAGAAAAAAAAGGAAAAAAAGAAGAAAAAGAAAAAAAAGGAAAAAAAGAAAGAAGAAAAAAGAGAAAAAAGAGAAAAAAAGAGAAAAAAAGGAGAAAAAAAAGAAGAAAAAATGAAAAAAAGGTCAAACGCAACTTTTAATTCCCAATTACGGAACAATTCCGTATTTCAAGGGACGGGTGGCAACCCTACGTGCAGAATATATGGAAAGTGGAGTCTAAGACTAAAGCCAATCTTCCTGATTTATGTCTACCAAACATGTCTGATATGAGTATCAGCCCTAATCCCAGTCCCACCAGGCGCAGAAGCGCTGTGTTAATTTACACACAGTAGATCAAAGACACAATCATGGTATAGGGCAGTGTCTCCCAACCTGGGGTCCGGGCCCCCCCTGGGGGAGCGCCAAAGATCTCTGGGGGGGCGCGAAACTTTGTCTGCTTTGAGGATATGCAGTTGTAAAAATTATATTTACGCATGTTAAATAAATAAAAAATCATAATAACACAACTAATGGAATACAGTAATCCAAGTCTGTATAAACCCACTTAGAAATATATTTTGGTCATTTTAAAATACTAAGTTATTTATCAGGATAATAACTTAAAAACGTATTATTATATCATTATTCAACATTTAATCATACTACTACTCCGACAGGTTGTTAAAGGAAAAATGTTAAAAAATGTTGCTCTCATATTAAAAGAGACATTTTTCAGAAATATTTTTATGTCCTTGCAATTATTTTTTGTGCGTATTTTATACATTGGTGACACAAAAGGAAGGTGAGAAAAAAAACAAAATACAGGGTAAACCAAAGAGAAATGTATCAAAAAAACATAATTAATGTTTATTTTTTCAATTAAAGGTTTGTAACGAACTTTACTCTTTTGCTGTTAGTACGTACGGGTCGGGGGGCCCGGCTGGTCTTAGACACAAGTAAGGGGGGCTCCATGGAAAAAAGGTTGGGAACCGCTGGTATAGAGAATCAGATCGCTTTTCAAAATAAAAGACTCACTTGTACTAGGGCTGTTCGATTTTGCCCAAAAATAAAATCTCGATTTTTTTCTCTCAAAATCCGATTTTCGATTACGATTACGATTATTTTGTGAATTGACAAAAGGCAAAGAAATGATTTCAAATATGCTGTTTTTTTATTGAACATTTGCCCCATTGGGCTTTAAGTGCAAACTTTGCTCTTATTAAACCAAAAATGAATGAATAAAGTGCAAAACTCTGTAAAATAAGTTGAAAAAAAGTTTTAAAAAATATAATAAAATATAAAGTTTTATCTCTGAAAAAAAATCAGTAAATCAGCACTTGCAAACATACAGTAAGTTATATTTCCAATTAAATAAAACAAGACATTTTCTAATTAAACTAAACTGGGTCTTTGCGTGCTAAATAATAATGCAACCCATGAAGGAGGTAGAGGTGTGTAATGTCAGTCATTACATTTGCTATTCACATTTGCAAGTTTTTTGCAAGGAACACGAGCCGGTCTACCGGTGGCATGTTACAACGCCCCCTCCTACACTAAAGAGCCTCTCCGATGGGGCACTTGTCGCAGGTATTGAGAGGTATTTCCATCAATCATTAATATGTGTGCAGACAAGATAAAAAAAAAAAAATTTTTTTTTTTTTTTTTTTTTTTTTGAAAAATCGATTTTACGATTTTCACATTTTAACATCGTTCTAATTACATAATCGCGATTACGATTTAAAATCGATTAATCGAACAGCCCTAACTTGTACATTGGCTTTACGTTAGCTCACGGAGGCCACAGTTTAGAAGTTTCAGAAATGATTTTGACTTTTAGAGCTCTGCGTGGTCCGGCCCCCTCCTAAATCAAGGACCTACTATGCCCCTACACTCCATCTCAGAAGCTGAGATCATGTGACCAGAGCCGACTCGTGGTCCCTCGTACCCACTTTAAGAGATCTCTCCTTCCAGGCCGTCGCGCCGAGGCTCTGGAACGATCTCCTGCTGTATCTACTTTCTCTGGACTCCATCGATGCTTTTAAGAGCAAACTTAACACCCACCTGTTTCTCCAAGCTTTTAAACATTAGTAGTGAGAGGGTCATTTCATGACCATCATGTTGATTTTATGTGCTTTTATTCTAGGAGTTTATCTGTATTGTCTTGTTTTTATCGTATTTCTACTTCTATTGTAGTGTTTTATTCGTGTTATTATTGATGTTGTTTTATTTTTATTGAAGCACCTTGTGACATTCCGTTGTCTGTGAAAAGTGCTATATAAATACATGTTACTTACCTACTTACTTACTTACCTATGTACCAGGAGAAGTTCATCCTTTTTATAGGCACAATTCCAGAAAGGACAAGCTATGTCGAGATATGAATTTTTAAATTCAATTCAATTTTATTTATATAGCGTCTAATACAACAGATGTTGTCTCTAGACGCTTTCCAAAGACCCATAACATGACCCCCGAGCAATTATTACATAAACAAGACAGGTAAAAACTCCCATGGTGGGAGAAAAGCCTCAAGCCAAACAGTGGCAAGAAAAAACTCCCCTTTAGGAGGAGTTAAATGAGAGGATTACCCGTGATTCTCACGCAATCTCAAAACCTGCAGGTACACTCTCATAAAACCTGAGGTCACGCTGAGGACAGACCAAAACGGCAGTCGGCCCACATTGTTGAAACAACTCTGAACCATACACTGTAAAAAAACAAAGAGGGGCTTTGAAACCCATTTTTCTTCATGGTGCAACCATGTTGCTCAGGAAGCTGATGGGAAATCGCCCACTAATGTCAATCAAGATTAGCCGTGGCTACCGGCTCCTTCGGCGGATCCCTGCTGAAAAAGCTGCAGAGCTGCTGGTGGACGTTTGCAGCGCTACATGTTCTCAGAGATGAAATTTTAAAAAAATCCAAAATGACAGTGGCATTTAGCCGACGCTGGGTAAATACAAATGTTGCTTCGCCAGGCGCGGTAGCATGGCAATTACAGATGAGGAAGTGACAGTTGCTAGCCACTGACTGAGCCAACTGTTAGACAATCCAATCCAAGTAAATTTTATGCTCAATAAACAAATGTTTTTTTTTTAACCAGGCAGTAAATATGTTTATTTCTGCTCTGAAATTGGAGATTTTAACATGGGAGTCAGTGGAGATCCACTGGACGTACCCCTGACAAAACTGCATGAGGGAGAGGAAAGAACATATCCGGGTATTCCAACCATTCTGGGAGGATTTGAATCAGAAGAGTTTGGCTCCGACTGGAGATGTTTGACAAGAACGGTCGAGAAAACACCCTAACCCTCCGAAGTGACATTTATGAACAGGCAGAAAAGGCGACGAGTGACAAACAGGTGAGGGTTAACGCCAGCCATGTTCCCTCAAACGTGGTGGGGGAGTCTGAATATGTTTCCAATCTCGTTGGTTTTTGTTTCTCTGTGTGTTTATTTCAAGCTGACAAACATGAATGAACTCCAGTCAGAGTCCTGCGTGAACGCTCTGTGTTTACTCACCAAGCGCTCAGGGATTCTCAGAGTGATCTTAAGTAATTTTCTGCTCTTAAATTCCCCCGAGAATTGGATTTAAAGAGCCAGCAAGCCTCCTGTGACTAAAGATTGGTACGATCACTTCACGCTTTGCCTGCTGACCCCATTCTCTTGTACCATCTTGAAATACCACAGATACAGAACAAAAGCACTTTTTTTTTTTCAATCTTGTCTTCTTATCTCTGTGTGAATCAGCTAGTTATAGGTGGTGGGGTCAGCCTTCAGACTCCATTCTTCCCTGGCGTGTAAATAGACAATATCAGAAGCCTTGGCCACACCCTCTGTGACATCATCCATAAGTTTCATGAAGAGCAGCTGTGAAACCCAATAGCTGGTGTTCTGGTAGTAACCATTTTGGCTGGAACTAACTCCAACCAACCTCATCTTAATCCAAAAATGGACAAATGGGTGGAAGAAAGAAGTAAAAAACCAAATAAATGCCCGGGTGTTCCTGCAAGCTACCACTACCCTCTAGCTTTTCTCTCCCTCCACCATGCAACGTCTAGCGCTTGCTGTTTTCCGTAGCTAACTGTTGGAGCTCTGCATATCGAACTACATTTAACTTAAATCAATCATATTTCTTGTGAGAAGCCGTGTTGCTGTCCATGGTGCTGAACGCCTTTCTCTTTGATACACAAGACACTCAACTTAACACGTCACCAGTGAGGCACTTTTCAATTCGTTTCAGGTTATTTGTTTGTGTTTAGGTCGGCTATATTTGCATACGGTAGAATATTTTCTTGGCCACCAGAAAAATAATGATTGGGATGGGCATTTAATATTAAAAATATTTTACTACAACCGACAGATAATTGGGACCGGTGGTCCTACTCTGTTTCTACTCTGATTTGGCATTGTGAAGTCACAGCAAACGTAAACGCCCAATAAAGTACACTATATCTTTTTCAGCCAGAGGCGACCACATGATTGCGTTATCTCAGAGTTTTTAAATCAAGAAATAAAAAAAAATAAAACCAACATGCACACAAGCTCAGAATAATAAGAATCATAATTTCTGCCATCTGAAGAAAGATTTCTTCATCATATCTTTCCCGCTATGAGTGTTTACTGTGTATAACAGTGAAAGGCTGGTGAAAGGCATTTGGCATGCAGATGCAGATGTTTACGTAACCCAAGGTCGTCCCTCAGAAAAACCTTTAAAAAGTCTTTGTTGGTACATTTTGAAAGAAGGAGATCTCAAGGGGTTTTAGGGGATGTGGTAGCACTCCAGCGCTCTGCTCTGCTCTGCTCCGCTAGCAGGCAAACATTGGACGAATGCTAATGCTCATCTCAGCATCTGTTGCTGCAGGACTTCAGATAAAAGCATGTGTGTGAGAGTGTGTGCGTGACCCTTTACGCTTGTGCATCGTGCCCCTTAAGAAGGTCACAGAGTACAGGTGGTGGCACAAGCTGGCACCGGCACCCAGCAGGGTTATACCCTCAATTTCACCTTCTCCATCACCCTTTTATCACGGCTGCACATACCTGTTTCCCCCCCTCTTTATTTCTACTCACGTCTCTCCTCCTCGTTGTTGTATTCGTACAACCTGCCCCCCCTCCGCCGCCTCCTTTCACTTTCCATATCCCATTAGTCTCCGACACTGTCTGCACTTCATCAGTTTGAGGTCAATTAATCCTCCGAAGGGCAGGCCCAGGGAGAGGGGAATTAACAGTGTGGTGTATGCTGACAAACGCACTAAATGCGGCCGGCGAACGCGCACCCAGAAACTCGGACGCACACAAAGTCCCCCGTTAACATAGCTTACAGGCGGCGAATGCACCGCAGGATAATAACGCTGGAATCTGTGCAACCGTCTCTTAAAAACCTTATAGTGCAGCTTAGCTGAATGTGTCTCCTTTCACATCAACAGAAAAAATGTTCAGTTCATTATTATGGCTGGATGGGGGACCTGAGCTTTTTTACCAAGTATATATATATATATATATATATACTGTATATTACTACTTGGAAAGTAAAGTTCAGCTAAAGGTTGTTATTTATTCTGAACCTGCATCGAGGGAACTGGTGCTTCAGCACGAAGACACAAGCAGTTTCTTATAATTAGAGTGTGAGGGGAAGTCTTGTATTTCTTCGTATCTCAACACCCTGACGGTTCACTCGTGGGCATTTATGTAGTTTTCTGGACAACGTTGGCGTAAACACGACAACGGTACACACTGGGTTTAAAGCTCAACCGGAAAACCCAGATTTCTTGTGTTTATTTTTTAAGACAAAGTCACCACAGCAGTCGATCTGTCACCAGGCTTCTTTTGTACCAGAGTTTTCACACAACTGAATGCTGGGAAAAGTGGTTTACAGGCTGAAAATGTAAAGATCACGAAAGGTAATGAAAGGATTGACAGCAAGATTCCCCGATGGGCCAATTGCCCCATCAATCAGTGGTTTACCAACATTTAAAGTTTAAAGCAGCACAATGTAACTTTCAGCTTTTGTTGAGTTTGGCGGCTCCTTTGGACAAAAGCGGTAGTGCTTTACCAGAAAGAACATTACATTTCCCATGAGCACCAGCGCGTACTGCCGGAAAACTCCTGTCCCCGCCGCGTGCATTTGTTTTCATAGTGAATGAAGACGGGACGGACTTTCAAAACTACTTTTCTGTTTTCATCGGTCGTTTGCAGGATGGATAGCGAAGAGGTAATGTATCTATTTTTGGCTAAACAATATAATATGACGATGTTGAAAATCACTAAGTTCAACTTGGTTTTATAAGTGAAGTCACCCCCGCCCCCCTGTGCTGTTTCAGCGAGATAATGTGCCCCAAATTACAAACGTTTTTTAGAGGGACTTCGTCATAAATTAGTAGTCCAACATACTTACTGACAAAATAAAAAAATACTTTATAACCTGTGAATAACTGAATGCCCATTCCTTATATTTTGCAGATCAGCCCTGCACAATTTTACAGTTCTCAGGAAAAATACTAGAACCCAAGACGAATCCCCTGTATGTGAAAACATTCTAATTTTGATTCTTATTGAACATAGAACTCTACATTTACATTTGTATCATAACAATTGTGTCTCTCTTGTCGGACATCTCTCCTCGTCTTTCAGCTCACGCCAGCGAGTGAACGCCGGGCCAATGTTTATTCTTGTCCGGGCATTTTTTATTTTTTATTTGATTATTTTTAATTTTTTATTTTTTTTGTCTGGGCATTTAGCTTTCCCGCTTTCTTTTTTTCGCCTCCTCCGATAAAACTTTTATTTTCTTCAGATTTTTCACTGCTTCGGCCATGATAACAGCTCCGCGTTTAGCTCAACACCAGTTCTGCTGAGCTCTGCGCTCCACACCCCGCCCAGCTTTCGTCTCGACTGCGAATCGGGAAGGAGGGGGAAGTGACGTATGCCGTAAAGCAGTCAAAGCCGGAGAGATTTGTAGTTTTTTAGTGTGGCAGGGTTCCTACCATGCTCCTCAAAGTTACATAGTGCCAGTGAAGGTGATACAGACCCCTCAGACCATGACAGAGGTTCATTAAACCTGTTGGAAGTTGATGTACCATCACAATGACTCTGGAAATATTATATTAAGGTGGAAAAGTTACATAGTGCTGCTTTAAACTGGACGTAAACACAGAGATGAAGTCAAGTTCTGATTATGTCGTGGCCTTTTTAACCGAACCAGAACTTCAGGGTCATGATAAATCAGGGTATTGAGGTGCAGCGTGATACGCAGGTGATGTGACATGTCTGGGGAATTTATATAGAGCAATACATTTATTTATAATATGGGGCGTTGCCTTTCTTTTCTTTTCCTTTATGCTTTACAGTATTTCATTCATTGATTGGCTGATTGGCTGGCAGCTTAGCTAGTTGCTCATAGGTATCATGCTACAAACTTTAACAAAGCAATCAGCAGCATTGGCCCATTTCTGTCATGGTGCCGCACAACGCAAAGAAAATCAAATCTCAAAACCACAGAAAACCTTCAGATGGAGTCACTGATCCTCCGTCACAGTTTGAGTCTCATGAAGTTCCAGTGAAAGTGAACGACCATCAAGGTGCCTGACCAAAATAAACAGGGTCTGAACTGCATGTTTTACAGGCTGCAGGTTGAACTTTGACCCTCAGATAAGCCCAGTGATTCTTCCATTTACTTAAACTTTCGTCATATATGATTTCTCG
This sequence comes from Cololabis saira, assembly GCF_033807715.1. Taxonomy (NCBI): domain Eukaryota; kingdom Metazoa; phylum Chordata; class Actinopteri; order Beloniformes; family Belonidae; genus Cololabis; species Cololabis saira. The sequence goes on along the minus strand of NC_084587.1, from coordinate 9,272,279 downwards.
TGTATTTCTCGTGTCTTTGGGTCAAGGGAGGGTGAAGGGAGAAGATAAGGAATGAAGGGAGGAAAGAAGGAAGGAAGGGAGAAAAGAAGGAAGGAAAGAAGGAAGGAAGGAAGGAAACAAAGAAATAAGGAAAGAAAGAAAGAAAGAAGGAAGGAAGGAAAGAAAGAAGGAAGGAAGGAAGGGAGGGAGGGAGGAAAGAAGGAAGGAAGGGAGGAAAGAAGGAAGGAAGGGAGGAAAGAAGGAAGGAAGGGAGAAAAGAAGGAAGGAAGGGAGAAAAGAAGGAAGGAATGGAGAAAAGAAGGAAGGAAGGGAGGAAAGAAGGAAGGGAGAAAAGAAGGAAGGAAGGGAGGAAAGAAGGAAGGAAAGAAGGGAGGAAGGAAGGAAGGGCGGAAAGAAGGAAAGAAGGAAGGAAGGCAGGAAGGAAGGAAGGGAGAAAAGAAGGAATGAAAGAAGGAAGGAAGGGAGGAAAGAAGGAAGGAAGGGAGAAAAGAAGGAAGGAAGGAAGGAAGGAAGGAAGGAAGGAAGGAAGGAAGGAAGGAAGGAAGGAAGGAAGGAAGGAAGGAAGGAAGGGAGAAAAGAAGGAATGAAAGAAGGAAGGAAGGGAGGAAAGAAGGAAGGAAGGGAGAAAAGAAGGAAGGAAGGAAGGAAGGAAGGAAGGAAGGAAGGAAGGAAGGAAGGAAGGAAGGAAGGAAGGAAGGAAGGAAGGAAGGAAGGAAGGAAGGAAGGAAGGAAGGAAGGAAGGAAGGAAGGAAGGAAGGGAGGGAGGAAAGAAGGAAGGAAGGAAGGGAGGAAAGGAAGAAGGAAAGAAGGAAGGGAGAAGAATTGGGTCATTTGACCCGAAGACAGCACAAGGGTTAAGACGTTTTTCCACTATGGTTTATTCCAGATGCCTTCAATCCCAGATATGTCACCCCCACCTCTGGATGAGTGGCATTTTAAAACATTGCCCCGTATTTTAGATCTTCACAAAGCTTTTCCACAGTAATCCAGCGGTTAATCAGCGACTGATGAGAGACGGTTCTCGATCCCTCTGAGTGATCACAGTCGCGGTTGTCCAGTTTAGGCTTGTCCCTGTGCAATTCATGCTCTGGTATTTTTAATAATTTAATGATATTCTGACTGCTGGTGAAGAAATATACAGATTCCTCCCTATGTTTCTTTGAGGAACATTGATTTTTAATAAATATTTCAGTGATGAAATCCCGTCGTCTTTGCTTCACGAAAACTAGTTTTGTACCAAATCATGACCTGTTGACGACATCATCATTATAAATTTTTTTCCTTCACCTCCTCATTAGCTATAAACTGTCCCGTTACCACCAGGCCTGAAATGCAAACTTCATGCACAAGAACAACTAAAGTAAAGCTGGTGAGAAAAAGCATGAAACATCTTGACTTGCATTTTCCATATTGTTCCATCTTTCATCTTATTTGGGGTTGCACTTGCTTAAATCTATTTTCTTCTCATCCTGCTAACGCGTGAATGAGACCCGAGCTGCTTTTGGAGTTTCTTCTGAAGATGCCTTCAGACAAACCTGGATAAAACTCACGGATCACAGATGTTTTCTCTCCTCTTTCCTCCTTCGCGTTTGCTTTTCCCCCTTTGGTACGTGCCTCCTTGCTTGACTAATTTATTCCCTCCCTGAGTAAACATCCACTCTGCTAACAATCAGAGGGAAAGCCGAACAACGGGAGCTGAACCAACACGGCCCCGTCGGAATAGCAAGGAGCGCAGACTCCGGCAGAATGCTAAAGCTGAAGCTCCGGCGCCGGCGCCGGAGACAAAGGTGAGGCGGGCGCGGCGCTGGAGCTAATTCACTTCACACACTGTTTTTTCCAGGGTCAGACTTAATTAAAATCAAACAAAAGGTTCTGTTCAGCGTGTTAAAGTGAGTGAACCTGCTTTAAAGTTTAAATGAAAATCAATCTACCTGTGAGGGAGAAGTCTCAGCAATACAAAAAGCACATTTTACTGCAGCAGGCGATTTTTAAAAATCAATTCTGCCTTGTAGCCGCTAATACGGTAACGTCCAGTACTGGAGTTGAGGGGGGATGAGGGGGGATGAGGGGGGATGAGGGGGGGATGGCATCCCCCCCCCCCCCCCCCTGTAAAACTGCCATCCCCCCTTTCCATCCCTTATGTCATTTCATCAATGAAAGTGGTTTTACTGCTATTTCAACATTTAGAGTCATCACCAGAAAAATAACTTATTTGACAATTTTCACCTGTTTCAAGTAAAATTTCACTTGAAATAAGTAGAAAATTCTGCCAGTGGGACAAGATTTATCTTCTCATTACAAGCAAAAAAATCTTGTTCCACTGGCAGATTTTTCTACTTATTTTAAGTGAAAATCTACTTGAAACTGGTGAAAATTGTTGTTTTTTCCAATGATGAGTCTTGTTTTAAGTGTAATGAGATTTTTTTTATTAAAATGAGACATTTTAACTAGAAATAAGACAAATATTCTTGTTAGGATTTGGAGTTTTTGCAGTGATCCATTTTACATATTGATAAGTTAGTTAGTTAGTTAGTTAGTTAGTTAGTTAGTTAGTGATTTATTCCGAACATGCAAATGATATATAACGTAAATATGAACAAGTAAAACAGAAATAATAATACAAAATGGCCGATCAAGACAATTTTACAAAACAAAACAAAATAAAACAAAAAAACAGCATAAAACAAAAAAACAGCACAGTAATTTCACTTGCATGTCCGAAAAGGGGTGGGAAGAAGTATAACTTATTTAATCCCGCCCCTTCTCCATAAAATATTAACAATATTTATTTATGTCCTTCTTATTTTTACATTACTTAGTAAAAGTTCAGAAAACAGTTTTTTATTGTTGTGTTTTGATGTATTTGATGTAAGCCCAGTGGATATTTAAAGCTTACAGAAGGCTGCATTTAACTGCTGCTATGTCATTCCTGCAGTATTTCTGCAGGTGTTTTGGTCAGTGCTATTATTTGTAATATATTATATTATTTGTAATCAGCACAAATTATCTGTCCCCAGATGATAAAATCCACCATCCCCCCTGATTTGTTTTTACAACTCGAGTACTGGTAACGTCCACAGAAACAGCCGAGCGTAAACACATGTCCACAAAGAGACTGGCAGCGTGGACACTTAAATGCTGCTGCTTCCGTCTCTAATGACGATGATAAACAGCTTCAGACGGACGAGGCTGACTCTTACAAACGCCGGGACATCTGCTGCTGCGATAGCACGGGCAGCAGGCCGCAAGACATATAGGCGGCTCGAGCGCCACGAAGCCCAGATAGCGGATAACAAATCCTCTCAGTGCAGCGGCAGAAAGGAGAACATCAATCACGGCGACAGAGGGACTATTTCCACCCATGTTAACTCATTTTAGTGCAGAAAGGAGTGTTTTGGAAAGAGGAGGCCGGGCGTGCGCTCCATCTGCCTCCTCACATTCACACGTTCATTTATCACTACTTTCTAAACTAAAATATCATGAGTCCACCCAGGGCCAGGTGAGCCGTGCAAGATCAACAAACCTCATTGTGGAGTTATAACAAGTAAAATAGAGCAAATATGGACATCAACATGGCAATTTTAATCTGGGCGGCCTGTTTTATATTTGTTCATTGGGTTCATGTTGACGCTGTTTAGAATTGAAATAAAAACAAAATGTAATGATTTTATATTAATGTTTCATATTTTACTGACAACAGAACAAAGGAAACTTATAACACTGAAAGTAAAGATTTTAAAGCATATTGAAAAATGTTATCAATCTGAATTTGAGGCATTTTTGAAACATTTCTCAGAATCACATGTTCAACAAAAGCCTGGAAAAGTTTAGTGGTACAAAACAAGAACCAGGTGGAGGTTGGTGGAACGGTCAGAAAGATGGGCCAAGGTTTATGAAGCAGGGAAAAATGTTCAATTATTTCAGACTTATGTTTTTCAGCATTTCAAAGTCTTAAGTACTTACTATCACAGGATTGTGAGAATCTGGAGAAATCTTTGTGCGCAAGAACGAAAAATCAGTGTTGTTTGTCTGTAATCGTGGGTCTCTCCGAGATGATTGTGATATGGAAACCACTGAATGGGCTCAGAAACTCAAACATCCTTGACACAGCTGGCCGGGCCTTTCACAAATGTAGGGCTGGGCGATATATGGAGATTTTAATATATATCGATGTATTTTCAAACGTGATATGGTACGAGACAATATTGTTTATATCGATTTAAAAAATATATATATATATATATATATATATATATTTTTTTTTTAAATGATTTTGATATAGCTTATTTTGTGACAAATTGACTTGAATGTTTTATTTGAGATTTGCACAAATGTTTTGTTATTTGCACAACCTCAGTGGAAAAGTCTGCCTGTTACTGTCTACATTGTATTAATTGCACAGTGTATTTTAATTTAATTGTTATGCAGGAAAGGGATATTTGTTTTATTTTATTCAAGAAGCATTTTTATTCTATATATGCAGGAAGTTTATTTTTGTTTCATTTGTTTTATACATTTTGATATTGTGCAGACCTCTGTTAATAAAGGAACCTGTGTGACATTTGGCACGAGGCTTTGTATTAAAACTGACTGTTTTTTTAAGGGTTTGTCTCAGAAAAAAATGAAGCTAACAGAGATGCTATGCTATAATGCTTTGGGGGAAACCCCAATTATGGCACAAAAAAAATATCGATATATATCGAGTATCGCCATTCAGCTAGAAAATATCGAGATATGACTTTTGGTCCATATCGCCCAGTCCTACACAAATGCATGTTAAAGATTGATCAAGAGAAGAAGAAGCTATATGGAAAAGGGATCCAGCAATGAAGCAATCTTCTCTGAGCCAAAGCTGGTTTAAAACGGACTTCTGCCCTTTTTTTTGACCATCTGGAAAAGAAACATAATTTCTAAGATGCTGAGAAAGATTAGATCAACATATGCTCCTATCCAGACGACAAGTTTTTATGGTGAACCTTTGCATTTCTCAGCAAGACGAGGCTAAAATACATACTATGAAAAGTCATGAAGCATCATGAACTTAGGTGTTCACTGAAACACACAAAAAATAGAAGATTTAAGGTGGTTTTCAAATTAGCTTTATTTGGATCAAAAAGAAACTGCAGAGATCTCTTTGATAAGTTGGTTAACAGTGATGCTAAAACCTCACACGCTTCAATCCGGCCCGGTCGGGGGTGTATTCCTTATGTTGGCAGTGAAAGGGCTTCCCTACACGACTGGGCAGTGCATTGTGGGTTGTGATGTAGCACATAAGCAAACAAGGTAAAAGAACGGGATGCTAACGGAACACTTTAAACCGCAGTTGGGAATCATTTACACACTTTGTGGTTTGCTTAGAGCAGGGGTCGGCAACCCAAAATGTTGAAAGAGCCATATTGGACCAAAAACACAAAAAACAAATACATGTATGTATGGAGCCACAAAAAATGAAAAGTTTTGTATAAGCCTTAGAATAAAGGCAGCACATGCTGAATGTGTATCTATATTAGTTATAACTGGGGGAAGATTTTTTTTTCATTTTGCACTTTGCAAAAGTTGAAATGTTTAGATTGAAAACGGAAAAAAGAAAAAAAGGGAGAAAAAAAAGGAAAAAGAAGAAAAAAAAAGGAAAAAAAAAAAAGGTCAAACATTTTTGAAAAAGCTCCAGGAGCCACTAGGGCGGCGCTAAAGAGCCGCATGCGGCTCTAGAGCCGCGGGTTGATGACCCCTGGCTCGTCACTTCAGGCCTGTTGTGATGGAAACGTGACACTCTGCCAACAGTTATACTGAGTGATATAACTGTTAATATAACACTGACCGCCACCAACCGATTATGGTGGTTGACCTAAATTAATTGGGATCAAAATTCCACAATATGGGATCTTTAAAATGTTTATTTCCTCACTTTTAATATATGTGTTGTTGTATATCCTGCAATAAAACACGGGTTTATGAGCTTAAACAATGTGCATTTTATTCTTTTCATTTTTTTCTTTCTTTTAAATGAATGTGTGCATTAAAAAAAGAAAGGTGTGGTGTGGCAGGTAGGAAGGTCCCAGCATCCCTAGCTTTCTCTTAGCTTTAACATCTGAATTCGGACATTCAGCTGAACGCCCGTTTTCTGCAGAAATCAGCAGAAGGAGCTGGTCGCCACGGCGACCCTCGATGTAATATGGCGCCATATTGCCTTCAAGGGCAATATGGCGACTAACCCTGGTAGGTACTTTCCATTAAAGACTTGTGTAGATTAGGATAACCTTCCACAAATGTCGAGACTTATTACCTGCTTTTGTTGAGTTTAAGTATTTCTCCCTTCTCCATCTCAAAAGAACTGTTTCATGTTTCTAATCTATGAAATGGTCTCATGGACTCTCCAGGTGAACAGATGTAAGTAGTCCCATTTTTATGTTGTTGGAGTGCGGATGCTTTCCCAGATCCCTGTTTCTATGCATGGGAGGCTCCTCTTTGGAAAATGAGATGAACGACACATCTCAAGAGATTATCTTTCTCATATATTCAGGAGACGCCGTCACGCTTTTTTTGAAATTTGGGAAACGTAAGCTTTTAAACTGCACCTTAACTAATTTATTAATGAAAGGGGCTCCTGCAGTCTTGCAGGTTTCTTGTTCATCTCAGCAGCACATCACTCCCTTCCCTCCCCTCATCAATCCTCTCCTAATCCATATTCTACAGCCCCATCCATCCCCCTCTTGTAGCTCCCTTCTCCTTTCATTCTTCTCCCTCTAACAGCGGCACATGCCTGCATTCCATCATAATCCCAGTCGTTCATCATCGTCGTAGCTCAGCCTCTTACCTGCTTTCTTTTCTTCTCTCCTACATCTATTTCTTGCTCTCACACTGACATAAATGGCCAAGAAAGACAAGGAGACGAGTCCACAGAGCAAAAGCTTCTGCAGCAACGAGAAACGCATCAGTGCAGCAAAGACGTGCCTTCGGTTCTGAGTGAAAATGTGCAGACAGGTGCTCACGGAGAAAAGAGAAATACCTGCTGCAGAATCTTTTCTCCTCGCAGCTATGAAAACTTTCAGGACAAATGCCAAACTTTTCTAAGAAAGCTGCTTTCAAACTGGTCTCATACGACTTTCAAACTGGTCTGAAGCTGTCAACAAGTCTCAAACTGATCGCAAATCGATCTCAAACTTGTCTCAAACTGCTTTCAAACTGGTCTCAAACTGGTCTCAAGCTATTTTCAAACTGGTCTCAAACTTGTCTCAAACTGGTTTCAAACTGGTCTCAAACTGCTTTCAAACTTCTTTCAAACTGGTCTCAAACTGGTCTCAAGCTATTTTCAAACTGGTCTCAAACTTGTCTCAAACTGGTTTCAAACTGGTCTCAAACTGCTTTCAAACTGCTTTCAAACTGGTCTCAAACTGGTCTCAAGCTATTTTCAAACTGGTCTCAAACTTGTCTCAAACAAGTCTCAAACTGGTTTCAAACTGGCCTCAACCTTCTTTCAAACTGGTCTCCAACAAGTCTCAAACTGGTTTCAAACTGGCCTCAACCTTCTTTCAAACTGGTCTCCAACAAGTCTCAAACTGGTTTCAAACTGGCGTCAAACTTCTTTCAAACTGGTCTCCAACAAATCTCAAACTGGTTCCATACTGGTCTCAAACTGCTTTCAAACTGGTCTCAAGCTGTCAACAAGTCTCAAACTGCATTCAAACTGGTCTCAAACTGGTTTCAAACTGGTCTAAAGCTATTTTCAAACTGGTCTCACACTTGTCTCAAACTGGTTTCAAACTGGTCTCCAACAAGTCTCAAACTGGTTTCAAACTGGTCTCAAACTGCTTTCAAAGTGGTTTCAAACTGGCTCAAACTTCTTTCAAACTGGTCTCCAACAATTCTCAAACTGATTTCAAACTGGCCTCCAAGGCTACGTTCACACTGCAGTTCCCAAGTGACCCAAATCCGATTTTTTGCTCATATGTGACTCAGATCTGATTTGTTTATGACAGTGTGAACAGCACAAGTCACATGGAATCTGATCTTTTCAAATCAGATTCAGGTCGCTTCCATATGTGGTTCTAAATCGGATACAGGTCTGATGTTTTGCAATGCGACCTCAGTGTGAACAGCCAGGTCGGAATTAATGTGACTTTGACGTCACACGCAGAGCCCCGAGCCGCGGGGGAGAAACACGGGAGACGGCGGGGGTCCCTCCGGGCCGCCTCCGCCTCTCCTCCTCCCCTCCCCACCGCTCACCTCTTTATACGACCTCAGATCAGACGAGACAACCCGCTGAATTTAAGCATATTACTAAATAAAGAAGCTAAGGATTCAAATCAGCGAAGCGGTCGTGGTCGCATAACCTGCCCGTTTTACAACGAGCTGGACCGTGTGTTAGGTGATAAACCAGCTGAACGCCGGAGAGCAGAGCTGACACTCCGGGGAGCGGAGCTAGAGCCCTGCTATAGCGGGACTGATTTCTTCATCCCGCTCCCGCTGCATTTCTGACCATTACCCGCACCCGCAACGTGTGTTTTCCACTCCCACCCGCGCCCGCAGTGTTTACATTTGCTCCTGCCCGCACCCGCAAAACTCTGAGAATTCATGTCCGCACAATGATAGAGATGCAAGAGAAACGTCCTTGACAAATCTATCTGATTTAATGTTAACATGATAATTGTGGAGCTTGATGGATAATTGGCAGTTCATAGGCACCTGTTGGATGCAAATCCATCATTGTCATCATCACACGCCTCTGCGGATGCGGGTCAGTTCAGGGCCGCGATGCGTTCACACTCGAGTCGGATATAGGACACATTTTAAAAGATAATGTGAACAGCCACACAAAAAAATTGGAATTGAGCATTAAGGACTGCAGTGTGAACGTAGCCCAACTGGTTTCAAACTCGTCTCAAACTTCTTACAAACTGGTCTCCAACTGGTTTCAAACTGGTCTCAAACTGGTGTCTTACCTTCTTCTGGTCCCTCCATCTCCGGCCCAGCTTGGCCTCCAGGCGGTTGGCGGCCGTCGCCCACTGCTGAGAGAGGCGGCGGATCCGGCGCTTCATGAAGCTGAGGGACTCCTTCCCTCCCCCGACCTGGTCCAGCAGGACAGACAGGTCTGTGCGGAAGGCGGCCTGGAAAAGTGGAAGGAGAAGTTCAACCATGGAAAACGTCACAGCAGCTTGAAATCCTGAATGTTTCCAGCTTTTCAGTTACAATATAGAGAATTCAAATGTAAAAACACACGCTGCTGCTCACATGTACGTAGACTTTTGTTTGCACTGTCTACTGTACTGTATTACTGCTCTGGTAATGTCTTGAAAAGAGGTCGTACCATGTAAACGCTGAGACGTTCTTGTAACCTATAAAGAGTTTATAAGCCTTATTTTATGTCACGGCTGCATTGTATTTTGTGTAAACAGATATAAATTGATTTTTAGGCGACTAAACTAATGCAATCTTTATATTCAGTAACAGAGAGGCAGATGCATTTGGTTTCAACAATAATTGTGACCTTGTTCGCTTGGCAGCTTCAGCTTCCCGTGTCACCGTGCATTTCTAAATAACGCCATAAACAGTCCAGACTTCTCTCTGCAGAAAACAGCCACGGCTCAGAGCTGCTCGGGTGAAATAGACGCCGAGCACCGGATCCATAAATCCCCTTTTTAGGTCACAGGGAAAGAAATGAGACATCGGTCTTCATCTACGCTGACATTCTGCTTTGCTTTCTGAAAATTTCTCTGTTAACTCGCTTATTGTGCGAGAAACAGAAGGACAAGCTGAGAGCGTGGGCGCGCAGATGCAATGAGCATGAAGAAATCTTTTAAAACTTTAAACATTCATGATTTTTCTGCCGTTCCCAAAAGCGGTAAAAGGCTGAGCGGGGCGAGTGAAACTGGCAACGGTGCCGCCTCATTCAGTACTCAGCAATCAGCCCAGACATTAAAGGGGACACATGGTAACGATGAAATAAGGGGGTGAAAGCAAACGTTTGGAGAGTCGACCAAGTCAAAAAGTTTTAAACGGGGCATGAAGTTCAAGCCTGAAAGTCGGTCAAACTTCAGTTCCGAGTCCGACAACTTTCCTATTTCAGCTTAGCTCACGCTAACCCAGCCAGTCGTCAGATGTGTCAAAAGTATTCACATTCATTACTCAGGTAGAAGTATAGATACTAGAGTTTAAAAATACTCCTGTAGAAGTTGAAGTATCAACTCAAGTTTTTTATACAAGTAAAAGTATAAAAGTACTGGTTTCAAAACTACTTAAAGTATAAAAGTAAAAGTAAAGTAAGGGGGAAAAAAGCCATTAAGGACAAAAGCCATTGAAAATGAATGTATCTTAGTATAATGCAAATATATTAAAGAACCATATATGTGTACTATTGAGCATTAACATGTGTTTCAGAGAGCAGAAGATATGATGACTAGTTACCTATAAGTATTGTAATGGTGCAAAAAGTCAAACTTCAGAGGCATGTTATCATTTATCCTAACCTTTATTGGAATGTACATCCAAGTTTAGTTGCAGGAATCTGAGGGAACGGATGTAAGAACAAAACTGGACAAGAACATCTGAAACAACCACAACCAAATAGTTTTTTTTTAAAGGCCGAAATGAAATAGAGTAACGAGTCTGTTTTTAAAATGTAAGGAGTAAAAAGTACAGATAATTGCGTAAAAATTAAGGACTAAAAGTAAAAAGTTGTCGGAAAAATAATTACTCCAGTGAAGTATAGATAACCAAAATTTCTACTTAAGTAAGGTAACAAAGTATTTGTACTTCGTTACTTGACACCTCTGCCAGTCGGTGACCTTCGACCCCCAGGCAAAGGCTGCCAGCCAGAATCCAGGTAGAATCCAGGCAGCAGCCAGTTGCAGCAAATCCATTACAGTAATCCCTCGCTATAATGCGCTTCACCTTTCACGGTCTCGCTGTTTTGCGGATTTGCATTGTGCATCGTGTTCTGCATTCTGATTGGCTAGTATAGTATAGTAATAGTCTCCGCGCATCTTCACTTCCTGTGTCAATAACATTGGTCGCTTAGCAACAATTCTGAGAACGGCCAATGAGCTTCAGCAGCAGCTCAAGAACGGGACCCTTTGATGAATCGTTCATTACAGTCTCAGATATAATCCATGGTGGCATGTCGGTTTATAAGTTGCAGCAGCCAGACTCATTACCAACAGGAGAGAACATATCACACCAATTTTAAAATCCCTTCACTGGCTCCCAGTCCGTTTTAGAGTGGATTTTAACATTTTAATTATTACTTTTAAGGCTCGTATGGGGCTAGCTCCTGATTCCATAGCTGACCTCCTGACCTCATACGAGCCTGAACGCACCCTGAGATCCTCTGGTGGGTCATTCCTGGCCATTCCTTGGTCTAACTTAAAGACCAAGGGTGACCGGGCCTTTTCTGTTTTAGCCCCTCGCTGATAGAATGAGCTGCCGGAGGAGATCAGGGTAGCACATTGTCTTCTTTTAAGTCACTTTTAAAAACTCACTATTTTAAACTTGCGTTTAACTGACTGTATTATTTTTCTGTTTTTATTATCTCTCAATTGTGTCTTATCTTAATATTGTACTAATTGTTTGTTCCCTGTTTTTAATTGCATGTAAAGCACTTTGTGACTTGTTTTTGAAAAGCGCTTTATAAATAAAGGTATTATTATTATTATAAGAATCTTTTTGACCAGGAGGAAAAAAGAGCGACAACAACGACCCATAACTTTGTTCTTCTCTTAAAAAAACACACCTGCACCGCAGGCTTTAGAAGAAAAAGACGCTACAGAGCGAGTCGGGATGCAGCGGCATCAGAAGAGCAGGGAAATACGCGAGAGTCACAATTTGTCCTACTGTACTTTTCATATTTCATTTTCTCCTGTTCAAATCCAATTACTCGGGTTGCGGTGGGGCAATTTGAAGCCTTGTATAATAATTGTTAAAAAAAAAGGTTGCTACTTCGCAGATTTCACCTATCACGGGTTCTTTTTGGAACTTAACCCTCACGAAGAACGAGGGATTACTGTATATCAAGTAGCACAACAAGCATTACTGCCCTAAAAGTGAGAATGGTTCTTGTTTTTTAGCTTTTAACCTACAGGTCACATGTCAAAGTCATCAAAAATGCAAAGCTGTAAAGACCGCTGGCTGTGATAGTAAACGCTACGCATTGTTGCACGTTATCGTCATGCTGGCAGGTCAGATGTATTTTAAACCGCTGACGGCTAAACCAATAGCTGGATAGTTACAGAGCAGCATCCCGTTGCCCTTTGCTCTAGCCCAGGGGTCGGCAACCCGCGGCTCTAGAGCTGCATGCGGCTCTTTAGCGCCGCCCTAGTGGCTCCTGGAGCTTTTTCAAAAATGTTTGACCCTTTTTTCCTTTTTTGCTTTTTTCCTTTTTAATCTCGACATTTCGACTTGACATTTTGACTTTTTCCACGACATTTCGACTTTTTTCTCAAAATTTTGACTTTTTTCTAGACATTTTGACTTTTTCTCAACATTTTGACTTTTTTCTCAACATTTCGACTTTTTTCTCGACATTTCGACTTTTTTCTCGAAATTTCGACTTTTTTCCTCAAGATTGTCCTTTTATCTCGAAGTGCATAATGAAAAATATATTATATTATAACTAATATAGAAACATGCAGCATGTGTTGCCTTCATTCTTCATTCTAAGGCTTATACAAGACTTTTCATTTTTTGCGGCTCCAGACATATTTGTTTTTTGTGTTTTTGGTCCAATATGGCTCTTTCAACATGTTGGGTTGCCGACCCCTGATCTAGCCTTTCACATCTGGGCGGAGGTTGGCCCCACAAAAAATACTCATGAATCAAAACAAAGACCCTGCCGGTCTCCGTATTTCCAGCCAACAACCCACAGGGCCAAATGCATCCAATGCTAACATTGTGATGCCAGAGACTCCAGGTCACCCTCAGATGTCGCTTGCCCGTGTCCAGGCTGATTTTTGCATCAGTAGGACCGAGTCAATACCACCTGGGTGGTCATGATGTTTGGATGATCGATGCATCGCTGGACAGAAAGATCTTTCGCGTGGCTAAATCCATAACACATTAACAGATTTTCCCACAGGAAGCACGCTCTTGATCAATAACAAAGAATGGGTCAATGTATGACTGTAACAAAATAACTGACAAGATCAGTGGCCGTCAAAGGAGCAATAAAAATAGCTTTTCCTTTTTTAAAAGTCATTGAGGTGACGGATGTTTTACGGACCCTGCGAGTGATTAACATTAGCCGTGTTTTTTACTTAGGTGGAAAAAAGGGTGTTGGAATGCACTTTGACCTTAAGCTCAATGAGGAGGAAAGACAACGCCAGAGGATAATGACGAGGAGGATCCGGCCTGCATTAATTAACGGGGAGAGAACCGGCTCCGGCGAAGGTTAACAATTATGTAGTCATGGGGGCAGACGGCTCACCCTCATGATACTCACCGGCCTCTTCGGGGCAAAAACAATGCTCCTCTCGCCGCTTTAATTGGTTCTGTGGGCATGTAATGGTCCATTCTAGTCTTTTCTATTCTAGTTTAGTCTATTCTATTAACCCCTGAGGGAAGCCTACACGGCTCCAGTCAGGAATAACAGGCCGATGCCTCTGAAGCCGCACCGCCGCCGCGGCACACTTTAGGTTTTCAAGGTTGCAGCTGAATAAACAAGAGTCCTCCTTTGAACAGACAAAACTGAAGCAGACATGTTTGATCCCAATGTGGACCCCCGTGGCGCAACAACACAACCATCTCAACACTATGGAGCGAAAATCAGCTCAAAACATTTGTGAGTGTGTACTAATATATTTGTGCGTATTATTAGATTTCTGCGTGTGTAACTTGCTCAAAGTTACGGACAAAACGATAATTACAATTTCAAAAATCCTCCTCCAAACACAAATCATTAAATACGTATTCACAAATCGCCTGATACTTTAAGGAATGAGAAGCTGCTGACTGCATCAGTTAGGGTTAAATTTCTGGTTACCAGCTGAAACATCACCATCGATGCTGTTAATATCCAATGAGAAGCTCATTCAAATCCAGGTGGGGAATTATTCGTTTTTTGGACAGGCCATGTATATAAGAAAGTATAAAACATATTTTCTGCACTATAAGGCTGTAAGGTTTTAGAGATGGTAACCCTTACAGGCAGGACGAAACCTTGCGGGATTCAGGTGTAGAGCGAGCAATGACATGACATGAGACCAGCAGGGATTTTCCAGAACTCTTTTTCTTTACTTGTTGCACAAAGTCACACTTTCCTACATGGAGCAGGGCAAACAAAGCACAGGCTTACAGGTGCCGCAGATCCTGGCAGCCAAGGTGAAGCCCAACTTGACGCCCCTCTCTCTCGCCCCCCACTTGTTCTCACACCTGGCCTATCTACTAACGGCCTCTACCATTTCCCACACACACCCAACTAAGTTTAAATATGTTAACCAATAAATCCTGCAAATAATATTTACACAAACAATCTACAAATGCATACTGCATAACACAGATTAAACAAAATACATAATAAACTGAATAAATGTCCAACAGAAGCTAAATTCAACAAAACCCTCTACTTCCTCCCCTCTCTGGTCCTGGTCTACTTGGTACAGCCCAACCAGGTAGTCAATTGACACAGCTGTATCCCATCAATTGGAGTTCTGTTGCTGCATGCTCATGTATGCACCCATGAGAACACGCCCACCCGGAAGTCGACCTCAAAGAGAGAGTGGTTAGTAGGGTCACCAAAATAAAAATACAAAAAACAACAACAAAAAAGAACTTCCTATATTAAACAGTTTTTCCAACTGAACACATATGTGTTTAAGAGTGTGTTGATCACCTTAGTGAGGGGGATGATTTCCAGCTCCCTCACAAAGGCGCAACTAAAAGCCTTTAATTTTCTCAAAAACTGGCATTGCGCCTTATAATGCAGTGCGCCTTATATATCATCATTACGGTCATTTCTGTTACTGTAGTCAGGGGGATTGTGGGTAATGTAGTTGGTGTTGCCAAAGTTACAGCGCTAAAACCGCCAGGAATCGTCACAGACGTTCAACACAACAGCAGCGACGCCGACTTGCATAATGGCGACTGACAAGACGGAGCCGGGACTATTGGATGCTGCACTCGCCCAGCTGTTCTGTTCCGACACATGAAAAAGAAGATTTCGAGGGATTCGGGGATGAACTGGAAAAGTTCCCCTCCGCGTTTGTTTTGGGAGTGAGACGTTTTCATTTAGCTGGTTTTCATTTTGTTAATAAAGTTTGACTTACAGTACTTCTTGGTTTGTTATTTTTGCATTTGCTGTAGCATTTTGTAGCATTTCCTGTTGCGCAGCTCCATCAGGTTGATACGTAACTCAACCCCAGCCGCTATAGTACGGTTTCTTAACGTATATTACGTGTGCCTTATAAGGCAGTGTTGGGGTCGCCCATATGCCCATGTGAACTCTGAACTTATAAATGTATATGAACATTTTGTGAATGTGTAGATTCAACTTTGAAACTGCTCAGCTGAAAATCGGCTGTAATGTGCCTCCAAAAATGGCCGCCTTGCCATTAACTACAACCCCCAGCATGCCTTGTGTGGGGGGGATGTCGCCTACAAGCGGCGCGCATCCAATCGCAACGAGGCACCGATGACGTCACCGCAGCGCGCGTAGGATCAAAACGCTGCGCTGCTCGTTCATCTTCCTCTTTTTCCTTCATTCAACTGGCGGGTCAGCACGTCTTTCTGGCTCCGGGCCAAAGGGACCACGACCTTCCCCCCCCAAAGGGAGGGAGAAGAGGAGAGGTCTGCAGCGTGGTCTGGCCGGAGGATCAGCGAGGACCCGCGGCGCAGACAGCGGCGCTGCATCTCTCTCTCCTTTTCCTCTCTCTTCCGATCAGCCTCTCTTCCTGAACAGCAGGACCTTTGGCTCCGGGCCAAGGTCCCATCTTCCTTTCTCCCCCCGGCTGGGGGGAGGTGTAAGGCCCCCCCCATCGGATCGGGCCGCTCCGTTGGACCTGCAGCCCGTTGAAGCCGCAGTGCGCGGAGCCGCTCCCATCAACTCTTGGTCTCAACTTTTCATCCGGAGCCCCGACTCCTGCTTCACGTGTCCCCGCTCCCTGGGAGCTGGAAAGGGGGGGGAAGCCGCTTCGAAGCTCGGCCCCGGCCCAGGGTGAGACCCCATTTCCTCCAACTTCTCTCTCCGTCTGAGTTTCTCTGAAAGGACCTGTGGACAGCCTGCCCCGCGCAGAACCGAGACGCATCCCGCCGCCCGTCCCGGGGCCACGCGCTCACTCAGCCCGACGGGCACCCGCCCTCTGAAGAAGTGGACCGGCCTAATAATAATTATTAATAATATTCATTAATAGCCTTCGATAACTGATCAGCTTAGCTACCTGAGTTGCACAACAGCAGTGCACCTTACTGTATGAAAAGGGTTTTAAAATGGGTCATTTATTGAAGGTGCGCCTTATAATACGATGCACCTTATGGTGTGGAAAATACGGTATACTAAAAACAATTTAAAAAAAATTATGAATAACTGAGGAAGTCAAAACTGGGGTGGTGGCAGGTCTGTTTACTCAACCTTGGTTTTGTTGGTCCGAAGGAACCTTGTGCGTTGGTCCTAAGCAACTTTATAAACCTCAGCTGTGCTGCCATGTCATTTGTTTAGACAGTGGATGATTTTTCTAAGCAACCTTTATGAACACTCCATACTTTTTGTGCCCCAGACTTTAACACACTAAACGTAAATTAAAATTATCTGTGAATAATCCTTCTAATTCCAGAATCAAAGACTCCAGAATGATGTGACGCTTTTTTTTTATTTTCTAAGACCATTGCTGATGTCTTCTCTCCTTGGCATTGTGTTAACAAAACCAAGAAACTCCAGACCAACAAACTGCCAAGACTCTTCTCTTATTAATAAAAAAAAAAACCCTCGCTGATGATCAAGTAATCATGTCCATTGATTATCTGATTACCCTCTTGAGGTAATCAGTTCAGATGTTCTCTGATTTTCATGCCCTGCTTCTGCAGTTTGAATCAGTTTGTTAAATTAATTACCGTATTATCCGGCGTGACACGTCACGCACTGCTGTGATTTCATTTGTCTCATGTTTCGACATGGGAAGAAGCGGATGATTTTCTTCTCGTGTCATTTGTGTCACAGTCTTTGTTGTCGTGACTGTGAGTGACGTGTGATGCTCATGACGACCTTCACGAGTGGCTTCTGGTTGTGTTGCAGCGTGACCTTTACTAACCAGGACCCCCGGCTGTGTGCCGGACATACTATATACGGTCCTGTACAAGAACTACAACATCCCTGCAAAATTTAATTGCAGAAAAGAAGCGAGAGATATAGCAGTTTCCATGGTAACAGTCTTTTTTCTCCATACAGTCTCTTCATTTTGATCAATATCGTCGCCGTTAGGTCATTATTTCAGTTTCAGAGGCTCGTGTAACATACTATTCTGAACATTTCATCCTTACCTGTCGCTTGGGAGGCTTGGTCTGTTGTGGAGTCTGGGTGGGGGCGCCGGTCTGGTTCCTCCAGGCCAGCGGGGGGCAGAACCACTCCACCTCACTCAGGTAGATGAGAAAGGAGCAATCGGAGCCATCGACGCCGTAGAAGGCATAGCAGGGGTCTGACGTCCACCGCGCTCGCATCCACTGGACCATGGAAAGAGTAAACGTGTGAATCTCACAAAAATCATCCAAATACACAAACAAATGACAGTTTATGACAGATGACTGTCCACCAGGTGGTAGGGACACTATAGAGCAGGAATTTGACTGAAAAATGAGCTGAATTATTCAGCTTTGAGGTCACCATTTATAGCAGAAGCAGTACCGCCTCTGACCACATGGAGCAGCATATCACAAGAAGGTTCATAAAAGACAATATTATATAATATAAACAAAACAAAACATTAAACTGAACTCACATTAATATGGAAGAGTATTAGGGCCATGCAGGAGAAAAAATATTTGAGGGGAACATTTTTTTTATTGTACACTTAGAGAAAAAAGTCTAAATGTCGAGATTAATGTTGAAATACAATTTGATAAAAAAGTCTAAATGTCGAGATTAATGTTGAAATACAATTTCGAGAAAAAAGTCTAAATGTCGAGAATAATGTTGAAATACAATTTTGAGAAAAAAGTCTAAATGTCAAGATTAATGTTGAAATACAATTTCGAGAAAAAAGTCTAAATGTCGAGATTAATGTTGAAATACAATTTCAAGAATAAAGTCGAAATTTCGTGAATAAAGTCAAAATTTCCCCTTTTTTCTCAACATTTCAACTTTTTTCTCGAAATTGTACTTCAACATTATTCTCAACATTTAGACTTTTTTCCTGACATTTAGACTTTTTTCTCGACATTTAGACTTTTTTCTCCAAGTGCATAATGAAAAAAAAATCATCCTCCTATAAAATATTATTTTTATTTTTCTTCTGCCGGGCCCTAATACTCTAGCTACATTAAAGTTTTGGCTGAATGTTTACGTTTTTTTTTGTTTAGTTTTTTGGACTGGTGTAGTATTGTGAGTGGATCTGTTGTCCATATGCCCCCATGTGGTCAGACCTGGCACTGCTGCTTACTCTTTTAAGCTACTAATCATCTGTGCTTTATCGGGCCCCAACAGCATTAAAACAGATTTGAGATTCCAAGTAATACATGCACCCCAAAGCCTCACTGGCTGGAGTGCAAAGATGGTGTCAATTATTAAGAAAAAAAGAAGAGGGGAGGGGGTGAAATGGCAAGGGATGTTGCATGGCTCAGAAAGAACTCACATCCACTTTTCCAGGACACTCTGGGAAGCGGCTCTCTCTTGGCACTTCACACTGGCTCGATGTTCCATCTCTCACTGCTGAAAAGAGACAAAATTAGCTAAATATTATCTTCAGACGTCAAACATTTTTTAGTGGTTGGAAACCTTCCAGCGGAGGAACCCCGACAGGCTGAGATCCTCTAGTGTTCAGTGTCGCTACTTTACTTACTTAAGTAAACATAATATACCATTTGAGCATAGTAGGACTTTTTATCAGAGAAATATAACCTCCAACAAACAACATGTGACGTTTGTTAAGCACAAATAAAGTGCTGAAAAAACAGAAGAGATCGTCATAGACTTCAGGAGGAACCTTACGTGTCAAGTCTCCCGTTTTGGCCGTATTTTACCCCTATTTCCCGCCGTCCTCCCGTATCATTATTTTCCTGTAAATGTCCCGTTTTATAATATAATAATTTTTAATAAGTATTCCTGTGTCTCCCCAAACTGAATTCTTACTGGCCTTGTGAGAATTGCCCCCTGCTGTAGCCTGGGAGCAGTTGTCTCGAGGTTAGTGCCGACAACGGGAACAAACTCCGAACAACAAATAGGAGAGATGGATGGATGTAACGAAAGAGAAGATATTTCTGCCAAAAGAGAAAAAGACTTGGTGCAAATACTGTATCTCTAAAAATGGGATGGTGAGTTTACTTTCCAACAGAGGATCAGGGCGGGGCACAGACTTGTAACTGTGATTTTAGTGTCTCTCACGGGGGAAGGAACGATGTCCGTCAGCCGCACCTGCGCGGCGCCAGAGAGACACATGAGTGAAAATGTAAATGTTTCACTTGAAGACAATCAATGTGTATATAATGTAAAATGAAAATATTTAAAATAAATAAACGTGCTTTAATTAAGGCCCGAGTACTGACAGTGTGAAGGCCCTATTGTATCTGTAGGAATTTTTCCCGTTTTTGTTATCCTCGTTTTTCTTCCGACGAAAGGAGGGCCTTTTTGCCCCCCCTAAACGTGCCCCAAAAGTCACCAAATTTTGGACGCAAGCCAGACCTGGCGATAAATTTGATATTTCATGGTTTGCATTAATGGGCGTGGCCTAATGGCTCAACAGCGCCCCCTAGAAAACTTTGTGCCTCAAGCCCCACAATAAGATTTGACGTACATGCACGGAAATCGGTACACACCTGTATCATGTCGCACCTTAAAGAAAAGTCTCTTGGCGCCATGGCCAACACTGAACAGGAAGTCGGCCATTTTGAATTAATCGTGTCATTTTGGCAAAATTTATGCCATTTCTTCGGCAGTTAATGCGGCCCGAAAAGCACGCCCCCCCCTTCATCTGATTGGTCCATATTTTTGAATATTTTTTTGAATTGTTTGACATAGAGAGTCGTGGGTGGTGTCATCGGACTCGGTTTTGACTCCTTCACCTTAATTGGTGCAAATTAGCCCCGCCCCTTCTTCTGATTGGTTGATATCTTATAGTTCCTACTTTCTGCCATAACTCTTGAATGGTTTGATATAGAGAGTCGTGGGTGGTGTCATCCACTAAATGTCCAGGCCTGAAGAATCTACACACATGGGAGTGTCCACAGCATTTCAGGGTCAAAGATCGGCCTGTCAGATTCTGAGCACATAATTGTAGTTTGTAAGTGGTTGACAGGTAGTTATTTTAGATTTTTTGTAAACCTGTATTAAAATGTAACCTTTGGTTGGGCTGGTGGGACAGTGGTTGGCGGAAAAGTTCCCTTATTTTTAAATCCAAAACTTTACAGGTATGGACTGAACCGACACTACACTGTGGTCGAACAGGAAAACATTCAAATGCATCATGCAGTAATTCCCAGAAGTAATACCTGATGTATTATGATGTCTGATTACTATGAACCTAACGGGTCGAGAGTTTGATTGGTTCTAATTGATGTGACTAAGTTATATGTGATTAATATTTTTATCTATGTACTGGAAGAAGCCAGTGTGATCTTTACGGTGTTGGAGGCCATTCCCTCCAGCATCCCTGGACCTCTGGACCTCTGGACCTCTGGTCTGATGTTCTGATCGTTCTGGTTTACAGTCACACAGACCGACCCAATTCGTTTTCTTTTACCATTTTTACTACTTCCACCGGAGGAAATACCACTAAATAAAACATTCTGTCTCCCCCTCAGCGTCCAGAAGTACATCAGCTTCACAATCGGTGAATCTTTTCTTCTTTTATGGTGTTTTCCATTGTTAGGTGGATAAAATGTGAACGGTGTCTCGTATTTCTGCTCATTTGCATCCTTATTAACGGGAGGAGAGCGAGCGGTCCAAACGGTACGGTGAATTCCACGCCGTTTGGGATGAATCAAGGAGATGTGCGAAGGAACAAGCGTGTGCACGAATTCATATGTCTGAAATTGAATTTTCCAGATTTAGGCCGTCTGTTAGTATGAAAGCTCCTGCGAGGCTCCTGCTCCTGGTCAGCAGTATTCGGCTGCAACCTGCCGTCTTAAATCCTATAAAACAGTTAGTGGGTACTTAATATTGCACGTGATTTTTTTATTTATTTGAGCCTCATATTTGTTAAATAAAGAATAATAATAATAACTAGACAAGATGATTTTTTATGTTTTAATAAAACCTTTTTTTATGGACCGAAAGAAGGGTAATAATCTTTTAACGGCCATAAACAGCAGATTAAAAGGCAGACTGACTTTGCCTGAGTGACATTTAACGCTTTTATTTTACTCTCAGTCGCTGCGTCTTTATTGCTTCTTTGCTTCCGTATCAGTTGACCGCTTCGCTGGCTTCGCTCACTTCCATCAGCTGGTGTAAAAATGAAAACGACTCCAGCAGCAATCAGTTACTGTGATTTTATCCATCAGCTCATTAAGCCGCACATGGCCCCTGACAGAGCTTCCTTTAAATTACATTTCCCCTCCTTTAAATCAATTAATTTATACTCGATGCTCTTTGACCCAGAGCCAATTATCTCTCGCATTAACAGCTTTTTGCAAAACGCCGGCTAACTTTTTAAACCAACTTTCACTTCACAGAGATCCTCGTTAAAGAGACGCCGCCGCGTCGGGAACCACCGCCATGTCGCGGCGTCGGGTCTCGGACGGATTGTGGCCTCTTTTTGACGGCTGAATACTCGACTACATCGACCCGATGACTGACAGGTGACCGGACACAAGCCCACATCACCACCCGTCCTCCACCGTGCTCCACACATGCTTGGTCGTCTGTAGGACATTGTTAAAGAAGTCTTATAGCTTGTTGAGTTGCAACTAGTCTTGTTTTTGTCAGCCTGTTTCAATTTTAGTTTGAGTCTAGTCTTTGGGTCAAGCTATCATTTTAGTTTTTATTAGTTTTAGTCATGTTCAATTCCTTTTAGTCTGAGCATTTTAGTCTTATTTTAGTCAGAATGGTCCAGGACCATTTTAGTCTCATTTTAGTCGAAGATTGTATCTAGCCCGGGGGTCGGCAACCTTTAGCGCCGCCCTAGTGGCTCCCTGGAGCTTTTTCAAAAATGTTTGACATTTTTTTCTTTTTTTCTCTCTTTTTTTACTCTTTTTTTCCTTTTTTTCTTCCTTTTTCCTTCCCTTTTTAATCTCGACATTTTTACTTTTTTCTCGACATTTCGACTTTTTTTTCAACATTTCGACTTTTTTCTTGACATTTCGACTTTTTACTCAAGATTTTACTTCAACATTAATCTTGACATTTCTACTTTTTTCTCAACATTTCGACTTTTTTCTAGAAATTTTGACTTTTTTCTTGAAATTTTGACTTTCTTCTCGACATTTTGACTTTTTTCTCAAAATTTCGACTTTTTTCTCAACATTTCGCCTTTCGCCAATTGCCTTCATTGTAAGGCTTACACAAGACTTTTCATTTTTTGCGGCTCCAGACATATTTGTTTTTTGTGTTTTTGGTCCAATATGGCTCTTTCAACATTTTGGGTTGCCGACCCCTGATCTAGCCAAACCCATTTTACTGTTCAAACAAGATTATCTTATTATCATATTATTGTTACCTTTTAGACTCAATAATACATTCATTCCAGATACAGAAGACTCTAATTTGAGTTTACAACATATTTTCCGCATTTCTCCCCATCTTTTTCTTTTCCGACGAGACATTGGGTTTTCTTTTCCACGTCTATGTAGGAAAGTGTATCAAAAGATGGTTTCTTCTTCTTCTCCAGCCCCAGAGCAGATCCCCGCGTTTCTCTATGTAACTTTGTTTTTAATTGACGTTAATTAGAGCTCTGCGTTAACGGCATCAGCCTCTAACTCTGCAGCTGCATCTTCTGGATCTGATTCCTGCTGCAGCGACTGGGATTGAGGACTAACGTCACCCAGCAGAACTAAACCAGAGGAAATTACTTTAAAAAAATGGAGATTAAGGGTCTTTGTGGGAACATTTCAGCTCGTTTTGGTCAACGAAAATGAAGACACATTTCAGCAGAGTTTTTATTTTGTAATCTACATTTTAGTCTCGTTTTTATTAGTTGACGATATTGCATTTTATATTTAATTATCATTATCATCACATGACCAGCATTTTCGTTGCGTATCGTCTCGTTTTCCTCAGGTGATAAAGGTTCGTTGACGACGATATTTAGTCATAATTTTCGTTGACGGAAGTAACTTTAGCTGCAACCTTCCAACCTTAAACTGTGCTGACATTTACATTTTTGAGAGGTGTGGCTTTTTCATCCAGGTTCCTAAAAATCTATACTTTTTTTGTATTTTCATATTTTAATTGGACCACCTTTTAAATTTACTACCACTTACTGTGATTTACCTGAGTTCTGTAAGGTTATTTTGGGTCATCGTACTTAGATTTCTCTGCCATTTTTTGCGCTGGAATCCCCACTGTTTTTTTGTACGACTTTATAAACCATCTCAGATCTTTCAGATCAGACTGATGTAAGTAAGTAAGTAAGTAAGTAAACTTTATTTGTACAGCGCCCTTCAGATGTTTGATGGCAGATGGGTTTATTTTTCTTTTAAGATTTTGTAGCTGAAGGGGGTAGAGAGAGAGAGAGAGAGAATGGGGATGACATGCAGCAAAGGTCCGCAGGCCGGGACTCGAACCTGCGACCGCTGCCGGAGGACTGTAGGCCACATTTGAGATGTCGTTCCTCCCTGCTATTTTTCGTCCTGATATTGCTGTGCAGCACGAATTGCTTCTCTAAGACGACTGCTTATGTCTTCACCTCTTGGCATTGCGTTAACAGAGACTACCAAAGTGTTTCTTTTCAAGGCCTCGTGTCCAGCGGGTTTCCCTCTTACAGGACTGTATCGTACCGGCTGGACTGCAGTGGACAGCGGCCAGGCGGCCCGGCTTTCGCCACCGCCATCCGTTGTCACGGCGACGCCGGCTCACTTAGGCTGCGCTCACTGAATTAATTGCTCCGCTGAGTTAGTTCACTGCTCCTGATTGCAGCTGAAGGAGGAGGGAGAGTGAACTGGACTAGTTCTGCAGCATCATCTTCCTTGTGACCCCCCCACCCTCCTCTTCCTCTCCCTCCTCTTCCTCTCCAGACCAACGACTCTGCCTCCTCTCTAATTCTGTCTGTTTCCATTTCCTAATGAAACAGAGACATTTCTCTACATAAATCTCCCCCCGGGGGCTTCTCCACACAAACACACACACACACGCGCACGCACACGCACACACACACAGCGACTGTCAACAAACATTATTACAAGGAAAACAATTGAAAACTGGCTCCTTTAACTGGATAAAGGCTCGACTGCCGTCGCTGGGAGCCAGTACAAGAAAACCTCATCAGTGCGTGAAGGGAAGGAAATTTCTAAATCGTGTCTCCCAACCCCCCCAGCCCCCCGAATCCCCCCACACACACACGCCTGACCACAAAATAAATAAACCGCCACCGAGCCGTGCGATAATAAAGCCTGCCAGCAGCATTTCGATTCATTCGTGATTAGAGAAGGCGACAATGTTTTTATTTCAGCGTGTGCGCTGTTGTCCCTGTAGATGTGTGTTTGTGTGTGTGTGTGTGTGTGTGTGGGGGGTTTGATGCTCGTTTATTTTCAAGAGTTATACTTGAGAGAAAATGTAAGCTGTGGGAAGGCGGGGGGGTATTATTTAGGTTCCAATTAAAAATGTGCAGGAGCAAGACAACAAAGTAGAGAGGACATTTAAATAGAATAAAATCACACCAACGTCTCAAAGTACAATTCTAAGTTGGTCAGAGAGCAGCTGCGACTGTGTGTGTGTGTGTGTGTGTGTGTGTGTGTGTGTGTGTGTGTGTGTGTGTGTGTGTGTGTGTGTGTGTGTGTGTGTGTGTGTGTGTGTGTCTTTTGGCACTTTTCCTCTACTCAGCTCGTCTCCACTCTGTTTGGTTCTTTCCCACTAGGGGTCTAACGTGCCGAGTAGATACTTTTCTGTAACTATTCTACCGAAGTTCTAAGCGGCTGAGTCGGCTGAGTCGGCTGTGGGACTGAGGGACGAATGCAGCAGGTGATTGACAGGTAGATTGGTGCATTTCTTGCATCGCATTCATCTTCCATGGAGAGTGATAAACCGTGTTTATGGCCAACACAAAGGATTTTGGGAAGGCGGCACGTCAAACGAGAGCACGCACATCCAGTCAAAGCTGACATCTCTCTCTGCGTCACTGCTTTCCGGGAAGGTTCCGGTCCGTTGCTCTAGCGAAGCTGATTGTGGCTGCAACGGGTTTCCCTCTGTCCCACGATCCTTCACTGTTCCCCGCTGGGAGAGTGAGAGGGTGACGTTGGAGGAGGCTGTTGTTCATTAAAGTACACGAAAGTACTGTCGAAGGTCGACAGGCGACAAAAAACCAACTATGATCGGATGAGTTCTATTATGCATTTACCGTAGATGACCAAATAGTCGCCCGCGCGCAAATACGTGCCTGTGCTCTAATAGCCGCCGGGGTCCGAGCCCATTTGGCATAGTAAACGCCGGTTCAATTAAACGCCCGGGCGACTACCGGTAATAACCTGGTAATAACAGTGTATTTGCATTGTATTGTGTACAGTATCGTTCATACTGCTCTGATCAGCTCCGTGTGTGCCCACCCGATCAAAGGTTATGGGGATTCTTTATTATTTATAATTTTATTTTTTTATATATTAAAATCCCAAAATATCTGTACCGTTTCTGATTGGGTGTGTGCACTGCGAATCATTTTTAGACACAACAAAGAACGCGTACCGCAAAAGTTGTGTCTCGGTGGAGGAACCCCGGCGTCACAGCAAAATGAGAAGAGAAAAAAAAGGTTTTCTGAAGAGCAGACAGCGCACACACTTAAGGCTGATTTATGGTTCTGCGTTACACCAACGCAGACCTACGGCGTAGGTTATGCGGCGACCCGCACCGTACGTGGAAATGCGCTCTTTTTTTTGCTATTAAAACATGATTTGTAATGTGAATTTGCAAAACTTAAACTACAAATAATAGTTTTTGACGTAACATCAGAGATTGTGCATGCTCTCTGTGAAAGGATAAGTCCAATCGGGTCGCAGCTGTTTCAACCGTGATTCCTTCACGAGGAGAGACCAGGATTTCAAACACGCTTGATTTTCTTGCGACCTCACGATTCGTGATTGGGAGCTCTTCGTGAGGTGTTGTGTTGTGTACAGTGTGTACAATTTTAGTTCCAGTGGTACTATGGTGATCTCATATGTTCTTTGTAAGTAATGGTCTGGTGCTGCTCATTGCAAAAATAAATTGTAGCCTGGTGCAAATACCCGCCTGGTTCTTATAAACGCCTGGGGTCCAAGTGGATTTAGCATATTAAACGCCCGGGCTACTAAATGGTCATCTACGGTATGTAAAAAAGAATAAAATATACAAAGGAAAGTGATGAAATGTGAAGGAACCAACTGCTCTCACTGAGCTGATGAAGTTTGACTTGCTTGACTTTTCCTTTAAAGTGTTCTCACTTGCGGCTCTGCTCCGACTGCTCGCACTGATACTATTATACAGAACAAATAACTTGGTGTAAGTCGGGATAAACAAACACTTTCATCCTGTTTTGTGTTCTGAGCTTAATCTAAGTCTCGGTGATGAACCGAGGTCTGGACTCTGACTGACTCTGGCCGATCCTGCCGTGGCTTTGCCTCCACGTTTGGACTCATCATCCCGGTGCATCTGGTGAAAAGTCACCCCGACATTATCCTGCGGGAGGTTTTGGTCGACCTGGGGATTCATTTCCACGTACAGTAGTCTTCCCAGTTTTGTTTGGTCGGTCCACAAAACTTTCAGTCGCATTGCGGACCGTGAGGCTGCAGGCTTGTTTTTAAGTATCATCCGTGGCGTTCTGCCCTGAACCCCCTGCTTGTTCAATAACTCATGAATAGAGATGTTCGCCAGCTCCGGCGACGTCTTCGGCCCCCGAGCCGTTCTTCCCGGGTCCTCGTCCAAACTTGGTTCATTACTTGGACTCGAGGCCTGTTGGGTGTCCATTTATCTTTTTCACTGAAGTAATCAGTTTATGGGTTCACTCACTTTTTCTGCCAGCACCGCCGATGTTTAATGAGTCTGTTCAACGAAGACGTGAGAAATTCTAACTGTTGGGGGAGTTTTCAGGACTGGAATTCACTAAATGAGCTTTCGTCAGCGAAATAAGTTTTTACTTTCCAGGATGGACGACAAGGTGAGGCGTGAAAACGGTCTGGTGGAAGGTTTAGAGAGGACAAAGTTCAGTTACTGAGTTGTTATCAAGTCATGGTCATCATACATAATAGACTCATAATAACGGGTTCGGTTTTAAATCCAAAATCAGCTGATTGGTTGACCTCAGTCCTCCGGCCGGGCCGTGAAGCCATTCAGGCAGATTAGAAGCTGCTGGCGGGTTCGTAGCTTTGAAAGCTAATGACAGAGTTTTAAAATCAACCGTGACCTGAACAGGAAGCCGGCGGAGAGGCCTCGACTCCAGCGTGATGCGGCCTCTCTTCCTCCAGCCAGGTCAAAGGAGCGGCAGCAATCTGCTGCAGTTGTAAGCGACGGGTGGATGAGTGGAAAGCGGCGTTGCAGTAATCGAGGCGAGCTGTAATGAAAGCGTACTGGAGTCTCTCCAGATCACTCAGGGAATCAGCGTCCACTGAAAGAAGCTTGACCTGCTGATTAACCTGATGAAATCAGCTCATCAGACGGGACTGTTGTGCTCAATCTGAACCAAACAGCATTCGGCCGTTTGCTCCGGTCCACCGACCCAAGCACCATCACATCTGTAATATCGGTCCGGATCAAGATAATACCTCTGAAAGGGGTAAGAGAGGACCACAGGAGCGATGCCGTACCTCTGCTCTGCACCAGGCTGTTCTGCAGGATCTGCTCCACCCGGGTGGCCATGTTGGAGACGTTCTGGGCGATGGCTTGGATCTTCTCCACCAGGCCGGCTGGTTGAAACCTGCATACAAGACAAACACAAACCAGTTCAATTCAATTAAATTCCAATTCAGTTTTATTTATATATATTTAGCGTGTATTATAATACAAGTTGTCTCTAGGCGCTTTCCAGAGACTCAAAACATGACCCAGAGTTTTCTGTGTGTAGCCTACTACTAATTAGGTCCCGAGCACTTACAGTGCGAAGGCCCTATTGTATCTGTAGGAATTATTATTATTCTTCTGACGAAAGGAGGGCCTTTTTGCCCCCCTAAACGTGCCCCAAAAGTCACCAAATTCTGCACGCAAGCTAGACCTGGCGAAAAATTTGATATTTAATGGTTTGCATTAATGGTCGTGGCAAAATGGCTCAACAGCGCCCCCTAGAAAACTTTGTGTCTCAAGCCGCACAATACGGTTTGATGTACTGTACATGCACGAAAATCGGTACACACCTGTATCATGTCGCAACTTAAAGAAAAGTCTCTGGCGCCATGGCCGAAACCGAACAGGAATCAGCCATTTTGAATTAATGGTGTAATTTTGGCGAAATTTATGCCATTTCTTCAGCCGCTTCAGAGCCCGAACCGTAACGTGCACCCAGGTGTGTTATACATCAAAATGTTCGTCTCCATCCTGCGACTACACGCATTACTTTTCTCTTTCAAAAGTGTTACCGTGGCGATGCTAGACGCCAAAAAGCGCGCCCCCCCTTCATCAGATTGGTCGATATTTGATAGTTCTCCAAAAGTCACCAAATTTTGCACGCAAGCCAGGCTTGGTGATAAATTTGATATTTCATGGTTTGCATTAATGGCCGTGGCCTAACGGCTCAACAGCGCCCCCTAGAAAACTTTTCTCTGCCATAACTTTTGAACGGGTTGTGATAAAGACATGTGGGTGGTGTCATCGGACTCGGTATTAAGTCCTTGAACTTCATTGGCCTGAATTAGCCCCGCCCCTTCTTCTGATTGGTTGTCCCCATTTTCTGCTAGAACTTTTGAATGGTTTGACATAGAGAGTCATGGGTGGTGTCATCAGACTCTGTATTGAGTACTTGACCTTCATTGGTGCAAATTAGCCCCGCCCCTTCTTCTGATTGGTCGATATTTCATAGTTCCTATTTTCGGCCATAACTTTTGAATGGTTTCACATAAAGAGTCGTTGGTGGTGTCATCGGACTTAGTTTAGAGTCCTTGACCTTAATTGGTGCAAATTGCATGCGCGAGGGCCCGTTCATCGCTGCTTGCAGCTTTAATTTTAATTTGAATTAGTTTATTGTAGTGATTGTGACCTTTACTATTTTCTTACGAGATGTGCTGAATCTGTTCAAGTTTTGTTTATGTTGAGGGTGGGGTAGGGTTTTCTTTTATCTTTTGTTTTTTCATTTGTTTGTTCTGTATCTCTGAAATTCTGAAAAGCAATAAACATATATTAAAAAAAAAACATAACATAAACAATGGCAGGTAAAAACTCCCCTAGTGGGAGAAAAACCTTAAGCAGTGTTAAGGAAAAAAGTCACATGACTTCATCCATTGTTTTTTACAGTCTACAGTTGTACCTAGTTGTATACGAGTTAGTACCAGACCGACTAGGTCGGAACGATCCTTTGTATAAATACTTGTTTATGGTGATATCTTATACATGAATGCAAATCTTTCCTCTCTGAAAATGCTGGATTCAGTGTTTCATGCAGCAAGATTTATAACAGATATAGGTTTTCGTACTCTTCGCTGTGGTCTTCATGAAACTACCGTATTGTCCCGAATATAAGACGGTGTTTTTTGCATTGAAATAAGACTGAAAAAGTGGGCGTCGTCTTACATTCGAGGTCTAGACGTTATACCCATTCACAACGCTAGATGGCGCCAGATATCTTTAAAGCGAATGCTGAACTTAACTCCCCAGGCCAAAGGAACCCCCGTCATGAAGAAGAAAAATAAAAATAGCAGTAGCATGAAGAAGAAAAATTAAAAATAGCGGTAAGAAAGAAAAGAGAAGAAAATAACAGAAAAGATAACAGAAAAGGAGAAACATAGCGACAATCTGGAGAAAAGTGGGTGGAAGAAGTTATGATGCAAACTTCAAGATCATGATTTGAATGAGGCAAAATAACAGGCTTTTTCTCTCAAATATATTGTTATAATCATTTGTTTAAGATGTACTATAATTATTTTCTGTATAAAAATTTAATTTGGTGTTTAAAAAGTATTTTTTCAAATTTGAGTCTTGAAAAAGGGGGTCGTCTTACAATCAGGGTCGTCTTATATTCGGGCCAATACGGTATTGGCCGGCCTTCTTTGTCCAATTGTAGCTGGGAACACTGGTATTGTTTTCTTTATAAGGCCATGTGTGACTTGCCCCCTTATTTGTGTTCTCTCATGGTTTCTAAAATCTCAGGCATGACAGATTTATAATGTACGAACTCTCTTTGGGGAACGGGCCTTCAAAGTATTTGCACCCTCGTCCTGGTATAAATTGCAGAGTCTGTTAGGAATTGCGGTTGGAGTCAGACCCAGATGTAGGAGAGCAGGAGTTCCAAACAAAACCAAAACACTGCTGAGCAGGATACAAAAACCAGAGCTTAAACAAGAATCAAAAACTACAAAAACCTGACTGGGAAAACACAGAGGGAGGAAACAGTACGGACCAGCAGGGAGCAAAGGAAAAACAAGACGAGATATACAGAAGTGTTAACGAGACAGAGGTGCAGACAATCAGGGCAGATGGGAAACAGGAAAGTCAAACCAGAACTGAAACACAAAGACACGGGCTTCAAAATAAAACAGGAACTATCAAAACCATAACAGAGTCATCTTAAATTGGATTATCTCCCTGGAACGAAAGATTGTAAAACTCGGATTGAGGAATATTTGGCTATTGCATGCACATGTTCTCTAACCGAACCCAGCTGGTGATTATAGTGTAATGATGTGGTTTGTCCAATTGTTTTAGCTGTTTTTATCTTTGTTTTGTTGCCGTTGTTCAAGTGTGTATTTTACGTTGACCTACTGTTTTGACTACTCTCTTGGCCAGGTCCACCTTGCAAAACAGATTCTGAATCAATTTGGGATTATTCCTGGTTAAATAAAGGTTAAATAAAAAAATAAAAATAAAAAAACAGGTGAAGCGCAGGAACCTGAAAGTAGACAAATCTCTCAACACAATCTCTCCTCTTTGTGTTTTCCTCTTTCACTCTCGCCTGATTAGGCGCTCTTAACGTTTTCCACCTGATCGCTTCCCCCCACCCCTCTCCCTCTCTTCTTCCCCTCTGTCACCTTCCTTTTTGTTACATCCCAGCAGAAGTGGAGCTGTTAGTGGCGGGCGATGCAGACTGGCAGGCACTTGGTTGGAGCGTGAAATAGAAACTGACCTGCACGGTTAAAACCACTTCCTCTCCGGGGTGAGAAACTTCCTCTTCACACCATCAGGCATGTGAGTGTGTGTGGTCTGTGTTTACACTGGATGGTGTGTTTCTTTTTTTCCACAATATGTTTATTGTTGTTTTTTACATTTTTTCAAACATACAACATTACGCATACATTGCAGGGACACATACATACATTTAACTTGCACCATTCTCAATACAAACGTAAATAATTATATTGGATATATTGGCCGGCCTCTAGGATTCTATGTCCCCCGAAGCCGGCCCCTAGGACTCTGCCCGCGCCCCAGCCGGTTCTTAGACCCCTGCCCAGCACTCTGCCTACACCACAGCCCAAGCCAAAGTCCCATTCCCGAGAACGACCCTCTGGCCCGTCAGCCAGGCCCCGGGGACGGCCCCCTGAACTTTGACTATGTGTTGGCCAGAGGTGGGTAGAGTAGCCAAAAATTGTACTCAAGTAAAAGTACTGTAACTTCAGAATAATATGACTCAAGTAGAAGTAAAAAGTAGTCATCCAAATAATTACTTGAGTAAAAGTAAAAAAGTACTTGGTGCAAAAACTACTCAAGTACTGAGTAACTTTTGAGTAACGTCTGATTTATTATTTTAACACAACCATTCAAACAGACAAAAGTACAAAATAATCATCTTCAGGCAAATTAAATCAATAACATAAATTAAAATTAATTAAAAAAATAAAAAATAGCTTAAATTAAAATAATCTTAAAGTAAATTCAAGTACTTTAATAAATAATAAAATAATAACAGAATCAAAAAATAAATTAAGCACAAGTAGCACAAAATTTCAAGCCTTTGTACTTTTCTTTTTTAACCAGGCAGAACTAGAACAAACATGAACTCATAGAAACTCTGTGTGTGTTTGAGTCTGTGTAAATGTGACAAAACATGCAAAAATAAACATTTTTCCCAAAGAATCACCCAGTGATGTCATGAGATTGACGCGTACGTGGATAAAAGGGATAAAAGAAAAGTAACAAACTCAACGTAGCCTAATGTAGCGGAGTAAGAGGAACAGTTTCTTCTTCACAAATCTACTCAAGTAAAAGTAAAAAGTATAGTGATTCAAAACTACTCTTAAAAGTACAAAATTTCCCAAAACTTACTCAAGTAAATGTAACGGAGTAAATGTAACTCGTTATTACCCACCTCTGTTGGCCCATTTCATAACAATGGCGCCACTAAGAAAAAAGAGGCTTCAAAAGCACTGGTCTAAAAATGTGTCCATGACATCACAGGAGTCTACGGCGCTTTCTTACTGTTTTTCACCAGCACCATGAACGTTTCTGGGGTTCACTTTTCCCCCTGACACTTGTTTATTATAAGCATAAAACAATGATAATTATGTTGAGCATATTATCTTTGTCTATTATTGACAATTAGATGGAGATCAGATCACACATTCACGTAAATTGGCCATTTAATTCCCAGCACATCAGCACTTTGAAGTGATTAACAGGATATAATTGCTATTAATCTCAACAGTTATAACATGAATAAAAATAACTACTGTCACACTAAGATACTTTTAATAGTGACAAACTACACAATTAGTCAGAAACGTATGCTGCTTTGTAATTCATTCCATCTGAACCCCAATAATAGGTTAAAATTGACTGTTAATGATTGAATGTTCCCTTTTACGAATCTTGCAGACAGGCTTTTATCTAATCGTGTATAATGGCTATTATTCAGCTCTGTAAGCTACAACATTTTACTCGAAATCAAATCAAATCAAATAAAAAAGCCAGACATGGTTATGGCAGCAATGAAACAGAAGCTGCGATGTACTCAGCCCAAAGTGTGAAAACCTTTTGTTTGCTAACCTCTGCTCCCGTAAAGCTGTCTTTTAGGAGGGCTCGGCTATGTAAGCCGGCCTCTCCAGAGGGCGACCCTCTAATCTCAGATCTGATGTCTGCTACGGCATAAACTACCCCCCCAGAGATGAACACGGGCGTCGAGGAAAGAGGCTGTTATCGGAGACTGAGGCAGAGGAATGGATGAAAACGCTGAACGATGGGAATTGCACACTGAGATCTAAATAGGACGACATAATGAGACAGAAACATACACTGGGAGAGTTAGCAGGAATACAAACTGGCAGGAAATAAAGGGAAGTCGATGAAGCATCTACAGCAAACAGACCAACGGTACCGGGGGGAGTTTCGTGTTGAGAGAGACAGTAAAATAGAGAAATCCTCCGCGCCTAGCTAACAAAACCGCTCCGTTCGAACATTAAATGACGATTAGGATCAAAGAAAAAAGAGGATATACATATTTGATGGCCCAGTGTTACGCGGCTCTTGCTTTGAGTCTCCAGTCCCTTTGATGAACCTAGACAGCTGGCTCCTTAACAAATGACGGAAACTAAACTGATACGAGAATCAGCAAAGAGGAGACAAAACGGGAGAATGAATGTGGGAGAGGCAGCGGCACGAAGGAAATCCTCTGTCGGATGCCAAGGACGGGCGCTACGGCACAAAGGAATCAATGTTGGCTGCAGTTCGACTTTCTAAGGACACAATCGAATGCATATTTTCAGGCTCTGTGGCGAGTTCAGGCAGCATCCTTACAAATGTGTGCAAAAGAATGCACTTAATATCGTCCAGATATGTGGATTTCTGTGGCCTGGCTGGCCGAATCCATCACTTCTTCCTCCTCTTTGTAGCTATAGATGGTGTAGCTAACAAAGTGAGTCTCTATTACTAATCCTGAGAGAGACTTTTCTATCCATTTCCGGTCCATGGTTCATTATATCGGTGGGATACTCGGAAACACAGTCTGCAATTACTGGGTCATGAACCCTCCACCACCGTGCTTAACAGCTGCTATCAGGTATTTATGCTGAATTACCTGTTTAGCTTAGTTTTTTTTTTTTTTTACCAAAATAAATTGCTGTACATTATGGGAAGGCATCCCTACTATGGTCTTGTGTGTCCAAAACACATCGTTCCAGCAGTTTTGTAGTTTCTACAGATTTGTAAACGTAAAACAAGAGGTGTGTTGCTGTCTGTTGTGGAAAAACCCATTAAAAGCTCTTTAATGTGTTCTTTCCAACTCTGTGAATAACTGGACTGAAACTGAGTATCTTAGTTACCAAGAATAAGACTTGAGAGAGGATTTAGATATCAGTAGATTTAATTGAACAGTTGCAAAAGGGTCAGAAAAAACATGAGGCGTCTCGATGCAGAATGACAATGAAACAAAGGAAGCGTAATAATTCAGATTCATTCTTAAGATTCGAGTAGAGAAAAACATCTTTAAGGTCAGTGATATTCTTTTTTGAGCGAACTACCAGTCTGCACACTTAGGGCCCGATTTACTAAAGGTTTGCGTGTGTAAAAACATGTGCAAACTTGACAGCACCCGCAAACCAAAGTGCAAGCTGATCTACTAACAGCGTGCAAAGAGGACTGCGTCTCTCAAATGCGCAAAATAGCACACGCAATCCACTGAACTGTTGTCCATGTCTGTTTAGCGTCCAGTTTTGTGTTAATGATTCATGTTTAAATGCGCTCATGGATTCGGGTAAAAAAAAAAAAATCGGGTAAATGGTTATTGATGTCATTAATTAATAGCCTGCTTACTGTGTTGTCTTCCATAATATTTGTAAATATATATAATATAAACTCCTAAGTATGTGTTTGTGTGAGTGTGTATATATAAATATATTGAAGTGTCAGTGTGTTGTTTTTTTTCTTGGTCTACTTATCATTGAATATACGAGGGGGTGCTTTTCACGGCAGGGGTGCTGAATACAACAATTTGCCTCTTCCACTAATATCTCTATAACTCCAACTCGTCAAATTTCATTTTGCGCTTGCGACTATCCTGCTTTCCATCCACTCTCCATGGCGCAAAGTTTGCGCCGCAAACCGTAAGACGCGCAACATCTCATTTAAATACTGCTGTTTGCACCTGTTATCAATTGCGCACGCAATCTTAGTTGATCACCCGCAAAACACACAACAACAGCACGCGCAAACTTTTTCAGTGCACACGCAATTTAGTACTCTTTATTTAGGATCTTAGTAAATCGGGCCCTTAGTTGGGCTAAGGCTATATTTTGCTGCTCTCAGCATTTTTGGTTTAATCAAATGGCCGAAGCAGAATTTCCATCACACTGTCAGGCATTCCAAACACACCCGTGCTATCATCAACTCTAATACCCAGCAACTGATGCCTGTACAGCTGGTATGGGTTGGATCTTCTCTGAGCGTTGGTCCGTATGTCCACTCCAGGCAAGACTAACAACTGTCTGAATAATGTCTCAACAGCATGATGGAGGTTAAATTCTTTCTAAAGGCTTTGTGAGTTGTCCACTGATGGTTGGAACAGTTGTTTCTCTTATGGCGCTTTTCCACTAGTTCCTACTCCGCCCGGCTCGGCTCGACTCCACTCGGTTTGGTTCTTTCCCACTAGGGGTCTAAACGTGCCGAGTAGATACTTTTCTGTTTCTACACTGCCGATGTTCTAAGCGGCTGAGTCGGCTGTATCTGACATCATCACACTACAGGCCACCGATTGGTCGGGGGGTTGGAGTCAAGCCTGAATTATGGTTCTACGTCAAAACGACGCCGTGCCTACGCCGTCACCGTGACGCCGTCGTGAACCCTTCGGACTTCTCCGTCACTCTATTTCGCCGCGGTGCAGTACCCCCGCGACCGCTAATTCGCAATATTTTCCTAAATGGTTTATCCGACTTTTTCCGGTCACAGTGAATCAAAGAGATAAGGAAAACTATTGTGCAAAAAAACACAACAAAAAAAAATCACACATACACGAAGAAAAGAGCGCTGAAAGTTCACGACTGCTTCAAACCGGAAACCGGAAATGCGTTGCTTCCAAGTGAACTAATCACAGCCCTCTCGTCTGCGCTTGGTCTGCGTCACCTCGACGCGTAGTTAAAATTTCTGGGAGGTGCACGTCAGTGACGGCGTCAGTGACGGCGTGTGGTACGCGACGCAGAACCATAACTCAGCCTTCAGACGTCTGAGTCAGGATGTGACATCAGCGAATGAGCGGCTCTGACGGCGGCTTCTTGTTAATTTTATTCGACAGGCAATGGCAGCACAAAAGTCTGTTTGGTGATCCAACTCTGAGGTGCAGATGTTCATAAACCTGGTGGCTGAGGAGAGAATTAAAAAGGGATCTAGACGGGCGATAAGGAACGACCAGATCCACCAGGATATCTGTCACTTCATAGCTGCTTGCGGCTACCAACGGACTTTTACCAGCAGTGCCGAGACAAACTAAAATAATTAAAAGCATCGCCGCTTGAAGCTTCTCTCACTCTCATTTTTTAACTTGATATCGAACAAGAGCCAAAGACCCAGCAGCACATCTATTATCTCTTCCATGTTCTACATCTTTAGTGTTGTTGTCTTCTTCGTCTAGATCACACAATCAAATACGTCACAGCAGCTTCGTTCCAACCCTCCTTCTTCTGCTTCAGTTGCTGAATTGAAATGGAAAAAAAACCAGGCCAAGTTGAGTGGAGCCGAGCTGAGATGTGTAGAGCCGAGTAGGTATTAGTGGAAAAGTGCCAATACTGTCGATCTTTGTTGACGTCTTTCTTCTTCGACATTGTGGTAACTCGCGCCTGAATCTTCCAATACCTGTTTGTTTAAGCCAGTGTTTTTCTGGCCTTGAACAAGTCAGGAAGACTCTCTTAATCTTAATCACGCAACAGAGACAGGACTACTCTGCTTCTGATCTTCCTGACTTCTACCTGCATAACAATAATTCCTCGTTAACACTCAGGAAGACAGGAGGGCTGCGCGGTGGCCGGAAAACAACAATAACCACAGCAGCCTGAACTGTTGCTGCATTGTTTCATCGCAGCCCATTTCCACTGCCGATTCTGTATTCTCTTAAAAAGAAATCCCAGGTGGCGCTGTTGCTGAAGGTTTTGCATATCAGGACAGAATGTTGTCTGCATCAGGTCTTAAAATGAAAGGACCACAACTGCCGCTCAGCAGCAACGCGTCATATTACAGTGTGACATTACTTACTGAACAAAGACTAACATTTGGGTAAAGCTCTAAACTTGCACTGTTACTTTTAGACTGGTTTAGAAACTTAATCATTACATACTGATTTTTTATCAGATTTTTAATCTATTCTTTTTGTTTAAATTTTAAAAATCATGTGTTTTATTAAAATTGTTATGTATTTGTAAAAATCTATTGCTCTTATTTCTTTTTTTTTGTTTAAATTTTAAATAATGCTTTTTATTTAATTTTGAATCACCTTGTTGTTGAATTGTGCTATAGAAATAAACTGGCCTTGCCTAAATCAATACAGAAGTATTATATAAGAGACTAAGCAGCTGCGTTGACTTGAATTACAGTAACTGTTTTTTGCAAGACGTCATCAGTCTCTGATTTTTTCAGATTAATTTTTGCCCACTGATTTGTTCATACACAGGTCTCCTGAGTGACAGCGAAGCATTTCAATCACCGTCCCCAGGGACCAGAACACCAGGACATCTGTAGCTTTTAGCTCCACAGAAACACATAAAAACAGTTTATTTGTACAGCACAATTCAACACAAGGTAATTCAAAATGCTTTACATCACAGTAAAAGTGGCAAGACACAATTAAACAGTACATAAAAATAAAATTAAATCTGAAAGCAACGATGAACGAGCCCTTCAGGCGCCAAGAGATTTTCTTTAAGTTGCAACATGATACAGGTGTGTACCGATTTTCGTGCATGTACGTCAAACCGTATTGTGGGGCTTGAGGCACAAAGTTTTCCCGGGGGCGCTGTTGAGCCATTAGGCCACGCCCATTAATGCAAATTCGGTGACTTTTGGGGCACGTTTAGGGGGGCAAAAAGGCCCTCATTTCGTCAGAAGAAGGAAAAAAAAACGAGAAAAATTCCCACAGATACAATAGGGCCTTCACACTGTCAATGCTCGGGCCCTAATGAAATAAAATGATAAGAAAAGAGGTAAAATAATAAAAAGAGCAAGTTGTTAAAAAGTAAGGGCAGTAGAGTACAGCAGGTAAGTACTTAATTAAACAGTAATGTTTTTGTCCTGATTTAAAGGATCTACAATTGGAGCAGACCTCAGGTCTACAGGAAGTTTGTTCCACCGGTGAGGAGCAGAATAACTGAACGCTGCCTCACCTTGCTTGGTTCTGGTTCTGGAACCACAACAAACCAGATCCAGATGAACCTCAGGGGTCTGGGAGCTTCATAGGAACTAACAGATCAAGCATGTATTTTGGTCCAAGACCATTCAGGTCTTTGTAAACCAGCAGTAAGATTTTAAACTCTATCCTTTGACTCACTGGAAGCCAGTGTAGTGATTTCATGACCGGTGTAATGTGGTCCAGTTTCCTGGTGTTTGTGAGGACTCTGGGGAGAATAATCTTGGGAATAATATTTCTCGATATACAACGATAGACTGCCCTTATAACCAGTACTCGAGTTGTAAAAAACAATCAGGGGGGATGGTGGATTTAAATTTGTGCTGATCACAAATAATATAATATATTACAAATAATAGCAGTGACCAAAACACCTGCAGAAATACTGCAGGAATGACATAGCAGCAGTTAAATGCAGCCTTCTGTAAGCTTTAAATATCCACTGGGCTTACATCAAATACATCAAAACACAATAAAAAACTGTTTTCTGAACTTATCAATATGACTCTGTCCTTCACAGGATAAGTAAAATGGATCACTGCAAAAACTCAAAATCTTAACAAGAATATTTGTCCTATTTTTAGTTAAAATGTCATTTTAGTAAAAGAAATCTCATTACACTTAAAACAAGACTCATCACTGGAAAAAAAACAACAATTTTCACCTTTTTCAAGTAAATTTTCACTTGAAATAATTAGAAAAATCTGCCAGTGGAACAAGATTTTTTTGCTTGTAATGAGAAGATAAAAAAATATTGTTCCACTGGCAGATTTTTCTACTTATTTCAAGTGAAAATGTACTTGAAAAAGGTGAAAATTGTCAAATAAGTTATTTTTCTGGTGTTATTTTTCTGGTGATGACTCTAAATGTTGAAATAGCAGTAAAACCACATTCATTGATGAAATGACATAAGGGATGGAAAGGGGGGATGGCAGTTTTACATGGGGGATGATTTTGACCGTTTTTATTTCAGGGGGGATGCCATCCCCCCTCATCCCCCCTCAACTCCAGTACTGGTTATAACTCTTTCCAGTCACACAAATGCTTTTCTAGCATTGCTGCTGATGTCTTGTGTGAACACACTCCTGAATACTCCAGATCAGGTGAGCGTGCAGTTGATTTATAACACAATTTTTAAAGAAATAAATCCTAACATTGTAATAAGTCATGTGCTCGTTCGAGGTTTTACTGGTTGCTCGTTTGGTCACATGACTGGAAATCCAGAAAAATAAAGAGACTGTTTGTCCCTCTGTTGGGAACCTCGAGCTGAGCCATGACACTAAGTACAGCTGTGGACAGAAAGGCCCTCTGGGATGAGTGTTGTTACTGACGGAGCTTAGATGGGTACTTAACGGGGGGAGGAATAGGTAAAGCAGAGCCGGAGCGCGGATCCTTGGAGAGCCAGCGCCGGAGGGCGGACTCAGCCATCTCCACTCTCATCCTCAGCACTTAAAAACACAGCGAATCAACTCGGCATCGTTTTCTGTCCTCCCGCTCTCATTTTTCTCTCAGGTTCCCTGCCGTCTCCCTCCCTCTCTTGTTCTTGCTCTCCGTGCTCTGCTTTAACGAGTGGCTGCCCTCTGGGCGAATCACGGGCCGCGGCATCAGACATCAAGTCCCATTCAGCGCAACATGGGAGTGTGTCAGCAGCGATGAAGCTCACGCAGATGAGACTCCGTGAGCTTCGTGGCCGGCCCGGATTTTTGAGATGCATTTCCACGCACCTCTGTTCTCCCATCCGCTGCTCGCTCTCCCCGGCTGGCAAACCTCACACCAAATCACTTGTTCCGTATTTGTGCAGCACAAAAAAAAAAAAAAAGGCATTTAATGGAAAAATAACAATGTATTCTACATTTCGGACGCATGGTAATACTTTATATGATGCACTTTGGCGTCCGTATTAATGGTGTAAACCGGAGTCAAGTTCTCTCGTCTGATTTATGTCTGACCTGGCAATTAAGCTTTTTCTGATTCTGATTCTCATTCTGATTTGATTCCAGACTTGTACTTTGAATGAACTCACTGTCTGAGTCTTGGAAATGCAATCATCTTTTCTTATGTTCTTTGTTTGTTGTTTAACTTTATCTGGATCCAGGAAGGAACCACTGATCACCTGTCCATTGTAATTTCTTTCTTGACTGTTTACAGACTTGATGATATTTGGTATTACAACACACCTTTAGATTGCTATGCAGCCTTTACTTTGTGGTCATGGCTACTGTAGCCTATTTTAGTTATATGCCATCCCTTGTCGGCTTGTCATGTTCTTTCCTTTTGACTTTGGTTTCATATTGTGTAGTAGGGCTGCACGATTAATCGTTAAAAAATCGCGATCTCGATTCATGCTTGAACGCAATCTCATTTAAATGACGACGATTTAAAAAGAAAAAAAAAAAAAAAAAAATTTTTTTTTTTTTTTTTAAAGATGGCTGCATAAAAAAAGGACTAGGCCTATGTTCTAGGTTGTTGTAGTCCTGTCATGGTCAACTATCATGTTGTCATGTTTGTTATATTTTGTTAATGATTGTGGATTACATTTGGAGAAATATCTACCTTTCTCATCACCTGACACATATTGCACATAAATATTGTTAAAATTGTTATTGTTAAAATTATTTAAAGACAAGAGAGATGTTTATTGTTTTTATGTTCAATGTCAGCTGTTACAGCAAAAAGCAGCCAGAGGAATAATTTGTTGCCTCAGAACTACAGGATCTGTTACAAGTCCCCTTTCTGAAAGGGTGTTCAACTCAGGGAGGAACAAATATTGTTCAAAATTGTTATTGGCCCGGTTTCCCAGATCAGTTAAGTAGTTCTTAACAGTTAAGTAGTTCTTTCACAGGCTCCTTAAGATGGTTTGAAAGAAGTCTTTCGCTGTTAAGAACTACTTAACTGAT
The DNA here is from genome assembly GCF_033807715.1 of Cololabis saira. NCBI lineage: Eukaryota > Metazoa > Chordata > Actinopteri > Beloniformes > Belonidae > Cololabis > Cololabis saira. The sequence goes on along the minus strand of NC_084587.1, from coordinate 9,230,680 downwards.
CTGGGAAACCGGGCCATTATTGTTTAAATTATTCAAAGGTTTGTGTAAAGAAGACAAGAGATGTTTATTGTTATTATATTTTTGTTCAGCTGTTGCAAAGTTAAAGTAATAAGTGCAATAAATTTTATGTTGGAAAAAAATCGTGAGAGAATCGTGATCTCAATTCTAAGCAAAAAAATTGTGATTCTCATTTTGTCCAGAATCGTGCAGCCCTATTGTGTAGTGTCTTTTTCTTTTTCAGACCTGTCTGTACTCAGGTTGTAGACATTTTTTCTCATATGTGCAGCGCTTTTTTTGTGTACTATAGGCCT
>NC_084587.1:8562124-8592369 GCF_033807715.1 Cololabis saira | reverse complement strand
TAAATAAAGTTGAGTTGAGTTGAGTTCTGAGAGAAGTTTTTATTAAAAACACCAAGAAACCTGAAGGAACTGAAGCAACGTTGTGAAGACTAATTAACGGAAACACGCAGAACTCCTGCTAAAGGTGGATCTAATACCTGGATAAACCATCATCTTCGAGGTTGATGGAGGGGTGGACTCCACCCTGGACAGCAGGGATGGGCGGTATGGGCTAAAAAATGTATCACGATAATTTCTGGCATTTATCCCGATAACGATAAAAATGACGATAAAAAAATACCAATTCAACTCCACCTTTTTAACTATAAATCTATCACCACATTCAGTCTTTGCAGCCCCCAAAACTCTGCTCTAAAAGATACTAAATACTACTAAACTACACCAAACAAATTGAATTAATAAAAAACAATTAAATTAGTCCACCTGTACTGCAAAACTGTAATGACTCAGATCCGCCATGTTTGTTACACAAAAACCTCATCAACGGGAATTTTTCTTTTTTCCTTCCTTCCTTCCTTCCTTCCTTCACGTATGTTCTGCGTCGATTTAACGCAGAACCATAAATCCGGCTTTACACAAAAACGTCAACGGGAATTTAACGTTTTTACCGTGAGATGACAAATTCTTACCGTGGGGAATTTTTTTGACGGTATATCATGAACGGTAAAATATCGCCCATTCCTACTGGACAGGATATCGGTCCATCACAGGAGCAACTAATCTTGGAGAACATGTGAACTACCGTCAGAAAAGTCCCGGTCAGGATTAGATCCAGGAACTCTCTCACCTCTAACCACTGCTTTTATTTACACTGCTGATGTCTCTGAAAGAAGCAGACCTGAATCCCCCCCGGGACCCGGAACAGGATGAGGTGTGTGCAGAAGAGGGATGGAGGGATGGATCCCTCCATCTGCCCCGCGGGCGACTGACGGAGCAGTTCTGAGCATTTCTGAGCATTTCTGAGCAGCTCAGCATGGAGAGTCCAGGTGGTGTGTCGGCCCCAGCTGCTGCACCAGTTAAACCTCTAGCTCGTCAGCACTGGGAGAACGAGAGACAGAACCAACGAAACCCGGCCGCCACGACCCGCTTCAACGAGAAAACACCGGCCTTTATCTCCAACTCCGGATCTCATCGGGCTTAAAGAGACCCGACTCACACGCTTTAGAAACATCTGAGCAGCTTTTAGCTTCCCATCAAACACAGCAGTTAGTCCTCTGAACACACATTTCTGTCATGGTTTGGTTATTTAAGGATCCAAGTGCAGGAGACAGAGGGTGGCTGGAGGCAGGAGTTGCAACCAAAAAGGTTTATTTACAACAAAAATCAAAGCGCTGCTGAGCAGGTTCCAAAACAGAAATGAAGAAACAGGGATAAAAAAACCTGGAGCACATGGAGGTAAGAACAGTATGGACCGACAGGGGACAAAGGAATGACAAGACAAGATATACTGAGGGGATAACGAGACATGACGAGACACAGGTGCAGACACAATCAGGGCAGATGGGACACAGGCGGGGCAAAACAGAAACTGAAGGCAGGGGGGAATGTCAACCTTGACAGAACCCCCCCCTCAAGGGACAGATCCCAGATGTCCCACTCGGCCTACCACCCAGGGCGGGCGGAGGGGGCCTGGAGGAGGGCCCAGGCCAACACACGGCCAACGTTCCGGGGGCCGTCCTGGGGACTGTGCAGACCTGCGAGACAGCTCCGGGGGTCGCCCAGGAAGCCGGGCAGACCGGCGAGAACGCTCGGGGGGACGTCCACGAGGCCGACCAGACCGGCGAGACAGCTCCGGGGGCCGCCCACGAGGCCTAGGCCTGGGTCTTGACGCGGGTCTCGGCGTGGGTCTTGGCGGTCTTGGCGTGGGGCTTGGCGTGGGGCTAGGCGGTCTTGGCGTGGGGCTTGGCGTGGGGCTAGGCGGTCTCGGCGTGGGGCTTGGCGTGGGGCTAGGCGTGGGGCTAGGCGGTCTTGGCGTGGGGCTTGGCGTGGGTCTTGGCGTGGGGCTTGGCGTGGGTCTTGGCGTGGGTCTTGGCGTGGGGCTTGGCGGCGGTCTTGGCGTGGGGCTTGGCGGTCTTGGCGTGGGGCTTGGCGTGACGGGAACGTGACATGGCTCTGGAACGTGACATGGCTCTGGAACGTGACATGGCTCTGGAACGTGACATGGCTCTGGAACGTGACATGGCTCTGGAACGTGACATGGCTCTGGAACGTGACATGGCTCTGGAACGTGACATGGCTCAGGAACGTTACATGGCTCAGGAACGTGACATGGTTGCGGGGGTACCCGGGTCCGGGCCGCCGGCTGCGGGGGTACCCGGGTCCGGGCCGCCGGCTGCGGGGGTACGCGGGTCCGGGGCGCTGGCCCCCCCTCGAGGGGCGCCGGCCCCCCCTCAAGGGACAGATCCCAGATGTCCCCAGAGTCCACATCCAGGGCGGGCTGGGGGGGGACACGGGTCCTCGGAGCTGGCTGGGGGGGGACACGAGTCCTCGGAGCCGGCTGGGGGGGGACACGAGTCCTCGGAGCCGGCTGGGGGGGGACACGAGTCCTCGGAGCCGGCTGGGGGGGGACACGGGTCCTCGGAGCCGGCTGAGGGGGGTTCGGAACCATCACCGGAGGAGGGGCTGATGCGTCCGGGACCACCACAGGAACGTGGGGAGGTGCATCCGAGACCACCACAGGAACGTGGAGAGGTGCGTCTGGGACCACAACTGGAAAAGGGACAGGGACAGGTGCGTCCCGGACCACCACAGGAACATGGGGAGGTGCGTCCGGGACCACCACAGGAACAGGGACAGGTGCAGGAGCTGGAGCCGGAACAGGCTGGGGCTGGCGCTGGCGCTGACGCCGACGCCGTCGCCATTGCCTCTGCAGGCTCCTGGGTCCACCCAGAGCCAGGCGTGTTCCCCAAAAGGGGTCATAATAATCCTCCTCGGCCCAGCGCACGTTTTTAGCCGCTTCACGGCAGAGAAAGTCCAGCATGGTGAGGTACTCTCCCGCTGGGTCCACCTGGTCGGTCCATTCTGTCATGGTTTGGTTATTTAAGGATCCAAGTGCAGGAGACAGAGGGTGGCTGGAGGCAGGAGTTGCAACCAAAAAGGTTTATTTACAACAAAAATCAAAGCGCTGCTGAGCAGGTTCCAGAACAGAAATGAAGAAACAGGGATAAAAAAACCTGGAGCACATGGAGGTAAGAACAGTATGGACCGACAGGGGACAAAGGAATGACAAGACAAGATATACTGAGGGGATAACGAGACATGACGAGACACAGGTGCAGACACAATCAGGGCAGATGGGACACAGGCGGGGCAAAACAGAAACTGAAGGCAGGGGGGAATGTCAACCTTGACACATTTCCATCATCATGAAAACGGCACAAAACCTAAAGAGAAGAAAGACCTCCAATGGAAACGCCTAGAATGTGAAAATAAAGGTCAAAATGTCCCAAAAAAAAAACGTTTTATGGTTCCATTGAGGTTCAGATTTAGATTCAGATCCAGACGACTTTATTCATCCCTTTGGGAGGTTCCCTTGGGGAAACTGACATCTCTGTCTCATTCACTCAGCACTGTCATAAACAAATCAAACACCCCAAAAGCCAAAACACCCATATAAAGATAAAAATAGAAATAAAAAAAGTGTGGGTGGTTCCTCAGACGTGTCAATGGTCCAGTTTAGGACCGAAGTGTAATGGAAACACTTTTTTTCGCATTTCCACGTCTCCGGCATCACATGACCACATCATATGACCAGAAAGACAGATGGCGTGTTATGGTGTGGAACACACGCCATCCATCTACCTTCTGGGTTGAGGCTCATGTAGGGCTGTGCGATTAATAGATTTTAAATCTAAATCGGATTTATTAATCAAGACGATGTTAAAAAAAGGAAAATCGATTTTACGATTTTCCTTTTTTGCAGCTGGCTGCATTACAGACAGAGCTCGTCTAGTCATCTTTGTTTGGTCAAGAAAATTGTAAATGTTGTCACTTTACTAAACTCAAGGAGGATTTACAGTATCTTGCACTTGTAATCTTACAATTGCACTTCATTCCCAATAGGGAAATTTGTTTGCTATTTTTCTTTAAAAAGAAGATAACATATTTGAAACAATTTATTCCAATTTATTCCATTGTCTTTTGTAGTTTTACCAAAAAATCAAAATCGAAAATCGGGTTTTCAGAGAAGAAAAATCTGAATTTTATTTTTGTCCAAAATCTCCCAGCCCTAGGCTCATGCAGAACTAAGATTTGCTGCAGTTCCTCCACTGGCCACTAGAGGGTGGCTGCGAAAGCGAGTCAGTCTCCATCAACTTCCCCATTAGAATATCCAACTTTTTAAGAGCAGGAATACACATATTTACAGTCTCAGTCGTTTGATTTCACATCCACGACAACTCCGAGTGGAGTGAATTGTTATTTTTTTCCCCACCACACCAGGATCCATATATTTATTAAATGGTATATTCTGCCGTTAACGTCTGCCGTCTACAGCAGGGATCCGCTGAAGGAGCTGGTAGCCGCAGCTAACTTTGATTGACATACGGTGGGCTTGTTTGGCTTCCAGAGGTACGTAGCTGCGTCCGGTACGAAGAAAACTCCCCTTCAGAAACCAACAAGTCACATGACCTGATGCTTCGTGTAAGGTGTGGACAGAGGAGACAGAGACTGATCATCCGCTGCCTTCGTCCTCTAGCGGGCAGCGGCCATAATTTGTCCAAAATGTTAATATTCTTCGAAGTCCAGTCCGAAGACGGCTACAAATTTTAGACAATTGAACATTAAATTAACAAAACAGAACAAATACCTGAATCTAACATTTCTAAATCTTTTTTATTAAAACAAAATACTCGTAACTGACATAACTTGGCTTCATCAGACCAAGACCTTCGGACCTGGGATGCTGCGAAGTTCTGTTTCATATAATTTCAACATTATTAATTGTTATGTTTACTTACTTATGTTTGTGACAATTACTGAATGTTATTGTAGGAGCCGCATTTAAGTTTATTTACTATTTGTGTTGTTTATTAGTAAAATATTAAGCGTGCGCCTTCCTCCCTCCCCGGGTGGAGGACGGCGCTAGTCTTTAAGTTGGTGGTGTGACGTATGACGGGAAAGGCAGGGACAGCAGCGAAACCTTCATTGACCGCGGCTGCAGGATCAGCAGGGGAATGGGACACTCTGACAACTACTGCTAAAACTCAAGGACTCTATTTCATCTTGTTTTTTGAAGTTTGTTATTTTTACAATAAATTCTAAGCATCAGTGAATCAACACGCTCTTTGGATTACCGTATTTTCCTCACTATAAAGGTGCACCACATTATAAGGCGCACCTTCAATGAATGACATATTTTAAAACGTTTTTCCATATATAAGGCGCACCGCATTATAAGGCGCACTAAATATATGGTAAAATACCGTACTATTGTGGCTGGGGTTGAGTTACCTATCTACCTGATGGAGCTGCACTACAGGAAATGCTACAAAATCCTACAGCAAATGCAAAAAAAAAAAAAAACAAGAAGAAAAGTACCGTATGTCAAACTTTATTAACAAAATAAAAACCAGCTTTGCTCCGTCTCGTCAAAGTCGCCATTATGCGAGTCAGCGTCGCTGCTGTTGTCTTGAACGTCTGTGACGATTCCTGACGTTTTTAGCGCCGTTACTTCGGCGACACCAACTACATTACCCACAATCCCCCTGACTACAGTAACAGAAATTACCGTAATGATCATATATAAGGCGCACTGCATTATAAGGCGCACTGCCGGTTTTTGAGAAAATTAAAGGCTTTTGGGTGCGCCTTATAGTGCGGGAAATACGGTATTTAAAGGACAGCTGGGAGTCTGACACATCTGCTTAATAGTGGAGCGGCTAAGAGTGGATTTTAGGCAGAATCGTGCATTTGGTGATACAAGCATGAAAATTGGCATGAGCAGTCTCCATGGTTCACTTGACAAGAAAATTGGTCGGGCCACTTGAAATTTCAAGCTGGTGGCCATTTTTCAAGATGGCCGCCACCATGGTCGATCAATTAAGTGATGTACAGTAATTGTTTCGGTTGGTGATATAGGCATGAAAATTGGCATGAGCAGTCTCCATGGGTCACTTGACAAGAAAATTGTCCGGGACACTTGAAATTTCAAGTTGGCGGCCATTTTTCAAGATGGCCGCCACCTTGGTCGATCAATTAAGTAATGTAATTGTTTGGTTGGTGATATAGGCATGAAAATTGGCATGAGCAGTCTCCATGGGTCACTTGACCAGAAACTGCTCACAGCCACTTGAAATTTCAAGATGGCAGCCATTCTTTGAGATTGCCACCTGGATTTTTAAATAATATATTTTCCCATGTTAATTTGAGGTCCTAAAAAGGCCAAGAGTGGATTTTTTACTGTATTTTGTCTAACTCCTCACCCTTGACCTGTCCGATGTGGTAAAACCTGCCAGGGGTTCCCTCCTAACGGCATAGCTCTCAGGGTTCAGTGAAGTGCACAAGCTCCCTTACCACGACAAGGTAACAGTCACAAGGGAAGTTTTTTGTTTTTGTTTTTTTATTTAATTTTTTTTTACTTAAATGAACAGACAGTAACGTTGTCAAATAAATACTAAGGAATGGAGAAACAAAAAGGAAGATTATTAAAATGACCAGCTTTGGCGCTGAATGGATAGCGCTCCAAAAAATAATTGAACAATTATTTACTGAATATGGGCAGGTCTTGTCATAGGAGATGCATATCCCATTCTCATGGAGTAGGTCAATGAGTTGTCGCTTTCGTGTTTTAGCATACACCGCCATTCCAATGTAAACAGCAAATGGAGTTTCACGGTCTCTCGAGTGCCTATGGGTTGCTGCACCATCTTTGCACTTAGTTTTGCAATTGTCTAATCTCTAGTCTAATTTACCCGTAATCACCAAATCAACACAAATGTACTTTTATGCCTCAGTGTTAGAGGTTTTTTTCATGGCATAAAATTGTTTTGGCATCATCCAAAACTTAAAAAATAATGACTCTAAGTCCTCTCTAACTCTAAGGAGTTTGCATGTTCTCCCCGTGCTTGCGTGGGTTTTCTCCGGGTACTCCGGCTTCCTCCCACAGTCCAAAAACATGCATATTAGGTTAATTGGTGATTCTAAATTGCCCGTAGGTGTGAGCAAGAGTGTGGTTGTGAGCATGGTTTGTGTGTTTATATGTGGCCCGGCAATGGACTGGTGACCTGTCCAGGGTGTAACCCCTGCCTCTCAAAGCCCTGAAATGAGCTGGGATAGGCTCCAGCAGACCCCCGTGACCCCGCAAGGGATAAAGCAGGTATAGATAATGGATGGATGGACTCTAAGTCCTCTTTACTGAAAAACAAAAAATTTATATGGGAAAATTGATCTTTTGAGGATCCAGTGGCGGCTCACGGCAGTTTCCATGCTTGTATTTGCCTATTTCCCTTGCCGCCATCTTGAAATCCCAATTGGCTGTGAGCAGTTTCTTGTCAGGGGAACAATGAGACCGCTCATGCCAATTCTCATGCTTGTATAACCAATCACTTAACTGCTCCACTAAGGTGGTGGCCATCTTGAAAAATGGCTGCCATCAAGTGGCTGGTAGCATTTTCTTGATAAGTGACTCATGGAGACTGCTCAAGCCAATTTTCATGCCTATATCACCAACCAAACAATTACATCACTTAATTGATCGACCAAGGTGGCGGCCATCTTGAAAAATGGCCGCCAACTTGAAATTTCAAGTGGCCCGACCAATTTTCTTGTCAAGTGACCCATGGAGACTGCTCATGCCAATTTTCATGCTTGTATCACCAAATGCACGATTATGTGACTTATCTGCTCCGCTATAAGCCTTTCCATGTGGCAAAGAAATAAGGATGAATGGACGGAATGTGGTAAAGGAAAACTCATCTTTAGATTTTGCCACTACAGTTATATTAACTTCAGGTGAGTGGTAACGTATTTATTTCTTCTCTACTGTCCTCAGAAGCTGATCCAAAGACCTTCAGTTCAGATACTTTACAGATGTCATCTTTTATAAATAACTTGGGGCCAAGGATGGAACCTGGAGGCATCCCGGCAAGAGATCTTAATTAACTCTGCTTCGGTTTCATTTATTTCAACATATCGGTACCGATCTTCGTCTTCCCGGACCAGCACTTCTCTTCAAAAGTAATGATCAGTCTGGAGAAGGTTTGTGTACGTCTGAGGATGCCAATCAGCCCCCGCCCGGCCCCCCCCCCGGCTCCTCCACCCTCTGAGTGTGCAGCACCATTATTGGTTCCTCAGCAGGGGGGGATCCCTTTTCTCCACGCTGGATGAACTCGCTACGGTAAACATCCTCCTCTCTCGCTTCAACGAGGCGAAAGACAGACAAACGCAAATCAGTGTTGCAAATGCAGCCCTGGGCGTTGCGGGGAAAAGGTTTGCAGCCACGTGTGAAAAATTTGAGTTAAAAATCAAAGAGACTCTTAACGCCTCTGTTTTAGCACAGAGAAAACGTGTTCTGGCCCTTAAATGAAATGAAAGGGTTCATTTCTGTGTTTGTGTCTGTTTAGCAATTAAAAATCTAAGTCTTATCATTCTTAAATTAAACCTATAAACTTTCAAATAAAGTTAGTACATCCTGTTCATTTAATCTTTTGATTCATTATTTAACAAAAATTGGTTCCACAAAGAAGGAGGGTCAAGGAAGGAGGAAGAGAAGAAGGAAGGAAGGAAGGAAGGAAGGAAGGAAGGAAGGAAGGAAGGAAGGAAGGAAGGAAGGAAGGAAGGAAGGAAGGAAGGAAGGAAGGAAGGAAGGCAGGAAGGAAGGAAGGAAGGAGAGAGCAGGAGGAAAGAAGGAAGGAAGGGAGAAAGGAAGGAAGGAAGGAAGGAAGGAAGGAAGGAAGGAAGGAAGGAAGGAAGGAAGGAAGGAAGGAAGGAAGGAAGGAAGGAAGGAAGGAAGGAAGGAAGGAAGGAAAGAGGAAGGGAAGAAGGAAGGAGAGAGCAGGAGGAAAGGAAGGAAGGAAGGAAGGAAGGAAGGAAGGAAGGAAGGAAGGAAGGAAGGAAGGAAGGAAGGAAGGAAGGAAGGAAGGAAGGAAGGAAGGAAGGAAGGAAGGAAGGAAGGAAGGAACAGGAGAATTAGGTCATTTTGACCCGAAGACAGCACAAGAATTAAAGTCCAAGACAATAGGAAGACAGCCAGGTGAAAACTTATTTTGTCTAAAAACAACGTGGAAGCACGAGGATCAAAACAAACCAGAATGCTGAAAGAAAGATGTCTCATCGTTTATCTGCCTTAAGGCACCGAGTTTTCCACAGAAACAGCTCATACCCACTGTCAAGCACGGTGGTGGAAGGATGATGATCTGGGCCTATTTCTGAAACCACGGGGTCTGGGAAACATGAAGATCTCCTAGAATATTATGGTCTGCAGCTACTCTGGATACCAGAGTGTTTCTAGAGACAAACGTGAGCCAGCATGGCATCCTGTCTGAGAGCTCTGGTAACTGTAGATAGGACGCAAATTCAGGAGAGCAGGAGGCAGGAATTCCAAGAATGGTGATTTATTAACCCCGAAACCAAAACCAAAAGCGCTGCAAAGCAGGGTTGACAAAAAAAGAAACACAAGAGCCAAAATCCAAAAACCTGACGGGACACACGGAGGAATCAAACAGTACGGACCAGCAGGGAGCAAGAGAAAAACAAGACCAGATACACAGAAGGGTTGACGAGACACAGGTGCAGACAATCAGGGCAGATGGAAGACAGGGCAGTCGAGACAGAACTCAAACACCAAGACACGGGCTTCAAAATAAAACAGGTACTAACAGCTCTTGGTCAAAACTTGGTCAGCGATCCAAAGCTCAACGGTCAAATCTACACGAGACGGCTGAGAAATGAAAGAATCTGTGATTGAATGTGTTCCTCTGAGCAAGAGGTGGGTTGCAGGTTCACCGCCGTCCTTTAAAACCCTGGGACGGATGCAGAGCGTGAATCTGCTGCTCATAACAACTCGACCGACTACAACGTGTGTGTGTGTGTGTGTGTGTGTGTGTGTGTGTGTGTGTGTGTGTGTGTGTGTGTGTGTGTGTGTGTGTGTGTGTGTGTGTGTGTGTGTGTGTGTGTGTGTGTGTGTGTGTGTGTGTATATGTGAGTGTGTGTGAGTTCCTTCACACCATGTGAGATATTTCAGGAATGCAGAAAAACCGCTCGACGGGGGGGACAGGTGAGATTACTGCAGTTTGAGACTAATCAGTAACCAGGTGGCATGTAAACACCAAACTCCTCCCACTGATTCAGACAACGAAAAGTGTCACGTGAGCACTGCCGGGCGGAAACGAGACCTCTGAACCCCCATCCGTCGAGTTCACACCTCCAGCGTGTTGTTTTGAGTTGCTGATTGGGAGATTTGTTGCAATTTGAACAAGATGCTTGTGACACATCCTCACGAGGATCTGCCCACACAGCTCTCACCAGCGCCGTCTGCACAGTCGAGCAAACTCCGTCCCTCAAGTGACGTCGGACAGAAATAACCAGTTTCTGTGTTTTTAATATCCGAATCCTCAAATGAGGCACACATGGAAGACAACTTGGTTACATCTTCCGGTTGCTATGGTAACTTACGTGCATAGATTTAAACAAAACTTAAGTGGAAGGTGGTGATGATATTGGAAACGTTTATGTGAAGTTATGCAGCTTTAGCGTCCAGAAAGACTGCCTGGATCCAATATGCAGGACTGTCTCAGAAAATTAGAATATTGTGATAAAGTCCTTTATTTTCTGTAATGCAAAGATGTCATACATTCTGGATTCATTACAAATCAACTGAAATATTGCAAGCCTTTTATTATTTTAATATTGCTGATCATGGCTTACAGCTTAAGAAAACTCAAATATCCTATCTAAAAAAATTAGAATATTCTGGGAATCTTAATCTTAAACTGTAAGCCATAATCAGCAATATTAAAATAATACAAGGCTTGCAATATTTCAGTTGATTTGTAATGAATCCAGAATGTATGACATTTTTGTTTTTTTAATTGCATTACAGAAAATAAAGAACTTTATCACAATATTCTAATTTTCTGAGACAGTCCTGTAGGTGTTTTGAAATCAGACGTGGGCTGGCGGTGTCAAGTTCATCAGTCCTTCCTGCAGCAAAGTAAAGTTGCTTTTGTCAACGAGAATTATGACTAAATATCGTCGTCAACGAACCTTTATCACCTGAGGAAAACGAGACGATACGCAACAAGATGGGGAGAAATGCAGAAAAATAAATATGTTGTAAACTCAAATTAGAGTCTTCTGTATCTGGAATGAATGTATTCTTGAGTCTATAAAGTCACAATAATATAATAATAAGATAACCTTGTTTGGATTGTAAAATGGGTTTGGCTAAATACAATCTTTGACTAAAATAAGACTAAAATGCTCAGACTTTTGGTGGACTGAAATTTGACACGAATAAAAGGAGAATGAACGTGACTAAAACTAATAAAAACTAAAATGATAGCTTGACCCAAAGACTAGACTAAAACTAAAATTGAAACAGGCTGACAGAAACAACACTACAGCGAAGCTACCCCACATCATGATATCGCCACCCCCGTACCTCACAGTTGGGGATGATGTTCTGTAAACCCCCCTCCTTTTTATTCCACCAACCTCAACAACGATAATTCTACCACGGGAAGCATCTTCAGAAACGTAAGATCTTTGCTCCCATCGGCTGCTGCAAACTGTGATCTGGCTTTTTTTGTGGTTAGTTTTGGAGCAGTGACTACGTTTACATGCAGTCAAAATTCGTGTAATTGCTAATATTCCGGTAACTGAAAAATTCGGACTATTCCGTTTCCGTGCGTGAGCAAACAGGGTTATCCCTGTTTACATGGTAATTAATCATTCAGGATATCTGGATCAAACCAGCGACGCACGGAGAACATCATGACGCAATTCCAGTCATTTCCGCTTCTTCTTCCTGTATCCAAATTCAAAACAAATGCTACTTTGCGCAACTTTTCGCTCACCTTCTTTTAAATCTCGCTATCCCGGTACTTTCTACCGTCTACAAATGCAGAAATGTTCATATCCTTCATTACATTTATGAAGTGATTAGTCTCCTCCTGGTCTTGTGTTTCTCCGTGTTTATAAGAACTTCCTGGACTCAAAAGACCAGGATTCCTTGTGAACAGAGCATGCGCAGAAAACAAATTCCTGTTCCGTTTGATCGGGATATTGCGTTTGGCGTTTACATGACCGAATATTCGGGTTTTAAAAGGAGTAACCCAGGGCTCATATTCGGGTTTTTAAAAACCTGAATATGAGCAAATTCGGGTTATTCAAAGGGGTTATTGGTGTTTACCTGAAATTCGGGTTATTGCTAATATTCGGGTTTTATGCCGCGTTCCATTTGTCCTCGGAAGTCGGAATTTCCAAGTTCCGAGTCGGTATTTTCAACTGGAACGCCCTTCGAAGTGGGATTTCCTACTCGGAAAGTGGGAGAATCTTCACCACTGCGCCCCTTTCTGTTTCCTCTTCATCCACCGTGTTTGAAAGTTGCAGTAGGACCGCATATTTGTCCAGAAGTTGCTTGTATTCGGACAAGGCAAGTGCTAGAAAAGCTTTCGTGGACATTGCCATTTGCTTTCCGACTTTGTAACTGGAACGCTGATAACTCGGCTGTGACGCCATTCCCAGTTCCGAGTTCCGATTTCCGAGGTAAATGGAACATGGCATAAAAAGGGTTATTGACTGCATGTAAACGCAGTCAGTGACTTTCTGCTCATATCAGAACTGGTTCCTGGTTCCTGGTTCCTGGTTCCTGCCAGCATCTCCCCGAGGTCTTTAGCTGTTTGTTCTGGGGTCCGTTTGCACTTTTAATCCAGGACACAGGAGCCCGGTTCTGCCTGAGCGGTATGATGCTGTTTATACGCCCAACGGACTGAGCAGACGAGCGTGGGATGTTCTGGCTTTTGGAAATCAAACCAAAAGAGGAACCGGACTTGTAAAGCTCCACAGTTCTTTTCCCCATTTGATTTTTTGTTTTCCCCACGATGTCTTGAAACAAGCCCCTTGCATTTGACTGCACCTACATGTATGCCTCCAATTAACTCAGGTGGTATCAGTTAACCAATCAGAAGCTTCTAAGGCCCAAACATCAGTCGCCCAAATGTTTCAGGCCAGAATTAACTATTAATTAATTAATTAATTTTTAAATAAAAACATCTGAGAATCCCCATCGACTTAAAGCAGAACATTTTCTTAACTTTCCGGTCAAACATGGAGAAAAATGGTGTAACTTTATCTAAACTACAAGTAAACTTCCAGCTGCAGTGACGTCATTTCTGTATTTTTGAGTTTTTCCATTATTTTTCTTTTTATCTGTTCAGTTTTAGTTTTCATTTATTTATTGTCTACCTCTGCTTGAACTTTGAGTAAATTGGGTTCATGCATGATTTGACCACTTTGTTTAATATCTTGAGTACTTTCATGTGGCGACTAAAAATACAGAATTTACTGCACTTTAATCATCAAAATCCGTTGGAGGTAGGAGATAAAGTGGAGATAAAGGTGGAGATAAAGGTGGACCAAATATATACACAGTTTACCCTTTCAATTATGATATTATTGTTGTTTTTTATAAATGTCTTTACTTCTATAAATTTTTATTTTCTTTTGTAATTATATTTTATCTTTTTATAAATTTCTTTAAATGTATCATATCATTTTTGTTTTTGTTTGTTTGTTTTTTAAATAATGCTTTAAATAATGTTTCTTTTTGTAATTCATTTAAATTACTTTATTTTATCAATTTTCTTTGTATTTAGATTTGATTTGATTGATTGGACACCATCATTCCATAAAGTAGTGATTAATTGTCTTTGAACGTTGATTAACAACGTAATTAAGGCTGAATCGGCTCTTATTCAGCCACCCACCGGATGCAGTGGCGCCACCAGGGCCCCCCCTACAAATTTGCTGGCCACCCCACTGGCCTGAATAAAATAAAAACAAAAAAAAACACTTGCCGGTCACATAGATTCTATCGTCAGTTATGCGTTTCATCTCAAATCATTTGGGCAAAATGCATATCAGAAGGTGTTTCTTTAAGTATTTCTGAGCCTAATAATAATAATCAAAACAGACATATTAAATATATGTATAAAAAATGCATATATATATATATATATATATATATATATATATATATATATATATAAACACATATACACAAACAACCAGACACACTCACACTCACACCTAGGGGCAATTTAGAATCATCAATTAACCTAGCATGCATGTTTTTGGACTGTGGGAGGAAACCGGAGTACCCGGAGAAAACTCACGCAAGCACGGAGAGAACATGCAAACATATATATATATATATATATATATATATTAGGGCTGGGCGATATGGACCAACAGTCATATCTCGATATTTTCTAGCTAAATGGCGATACTCGATATATATCTCGATATTTTTTCTGTGCCTTAATTGGGGTTTCCCCCAAAGCATTATAGCATAGCATCTCTGTTAGCTTCATTTTTTTCTGAGGCAAACCCTTAAAAAAACAGTCAGTTTTAATACAAAGCCTCGTGCCAAATGTCACACAGGTTCCTTTATTAACAGAGGTCTGCACAATATCAAAATGTATAAAACAAATGAAATAAAAATAAACTGCCTGCATATATAGAATAAAAATGCTTCTTGAATAAAATAAAACAAATATCCTTTTCCTGCATAACAATTAAATTAAAATACACTGTGCAATTAATACAATGTAGACAGTAGGCAGACTTTTCCACTGAGGTTGACAGTTGTGTTTGCATGTTCTCTCCGTGTATATGCCTTTAGGTTTTTACCAACATGGTATTAAACATTAATATATATGCAGACAAGTTAGAAAGTAAAAAAAAAAAAAAAAAAAGTATTTCTGAGCCTGTATACTACAACAGTATAATAAAGTCCTGTAATGATGGCTTTTAGTTTTGGTGTCCACCCCAATAATTGAAATGGCCCCATCTGGCCCCCCTAGGAAACATTTTTGGAGGCGCCCCTGACCGGACCTGGAGCCGAAATTATTATTTTAGTTGCTTTTTTTAAGTCCATTCAGATTTATTGATTGTATATTTCAAAGTTATTGCAGGAAAACGTGCCACATGAATCTGTCAGAAAAGCCTCACCTTGAAGTCCACGGACAGCTGCGGCGTGTACTCCAGCGTCCACAGGGCTCGAACCAGCGACGCCAGCTGCTCGGTGACCTCCCCGCGGGCCCCGTCCTGGACGCCCCCGGGCACCCTGGGCACCCTGGGGTCCCTCCGGGGGCCCCAGGGTGCCCCCGCCCCCCCCTTGTACTGCTCCAGGCCCAGGTGCTCGGCCAGCAGGTCGGTGTTGCTCAGACACTGCACCACGGCGTTCATGAAGCAGGTGTTTCCGTGGTTCTGGAGCCCCAGCGCGCCGGGGGTCTGCTGGTCCCCGGGGCCCCTCAGGACGGAGCCCCGGGGCCCGGGTCCCTCCCGGGCCCCGGGGCTCCGTCCTGAGGGGCCCCGGGTCGAGAAGCCGCCCCCGAAACCTCCATCATCCTCGTCCTCGTTGCGCGTCTGCGGCTCCGGGTCCCCCAAGTGCGCCAAAGTGCCCAAAGTTTTCAGGATCCGCTCCATGAAATTCCCGAAGGAACGCAGCGACTTCCTCCTCTTCAAGCCCCCGTGCTTGTATTTCTTGGACGTTTTGGGTTTGAGCGGCTGTTTCCGCACCTTGCGGGCTTCCATGGCTCCTGGAGATATGATATGATATGATACGAATACTTTATTACAGACTCAAAAGGTTCCATATAAAATACATACAAATTACAGGTCACACATTAAAATACATGCAAACATCTGTTCCAATGTTTCCATAGTCCAGATGTGTATACCTTGTATCACTCCATTTGATGTTAGTGAGTGCAGTTATTAGACAATATTCTGACTCATGGAGTCGACACGTAAATTTAAACATAAAATTCCTCAGCAGAGCATGGAAAGTGGGGACATAACAATTAAATAAAGTGCTTGCACTTGTCCATCTTGGAAGATAAGGAGGATCCTGAACGCATCATTACACTGCAAAAACTCAAAATCTTACCAGGAATATTTGTCTTATTTCTAGTTAAAATGTCTCATTTTTAGTCAGAAAATCTCATTACACTTAAAACAAGAGTCATTGCCAGAAAAATAACTTGTTATTTGACAATTTTCACCTGTTTCAAGTAAATTTTCACTTGAAATAAGTAGAAAAAATCTGCCAGTGGGACAAGATTTATCTTTTCATTTCAAGCAAAAAAAATCTTGTTCCACTGGCAGATTTTTCTACTTATTTTAAGTGAAATCTACTTGAAACAGGTGAAAATGGTTGTTTTTTCCAGTGATGAGTCTTGTTTTAAGTGTAATGAGATTTATTTTGACTAAAAATGAGACATTTTAACTAGAAATAATAATATTCTTGTTAAGATTTTGAGTTTTTTTCTGACTCATGGCGTCGACACATACATTTAAACATAAAATTCCTCAGCAGAGCATGGAAGGTGGGGACATAACAATTAACAAATAAAGTGCTTGCACTTGTCCATTTTGGAAGCTTAAGGAGGATTCTGAACGCATCATTACACTGCAAAAACTCAAAATCTTACCAGGAATATTTGTCTTATTTCTAGTTAAAATGTCTCATTTTTAGTCAAAAAATCTCATTACACTTAAAACAAGAGTTATTACCAGAAAAATAACTTGTTATTTGACAATTTTCACCTGTTTCAAGTCAATTTTAACTTGAAATAAGTAGAAAAAAATCTGCCAGTGTTACAAGATGTGTCTTCTCATTTTAAGCAAAAAAATCTTATTCCACTGGCAGATTTTTCTACTTATTTTAAGTGAAAATCTATTTGAAACAGGTGAAAATTGTTGTTTTTTCCAGTGATGAGTCTTGTTTTAAGTGTAATGATATTTATTTTGACTAACAATTAGACATTTTAACTAGAATTAATAATATTCTTGTTAAGATTTTGAGTTTTTTTCTGACTCATGGAGTCGACACGTAAATTTAAACATAAAATTCCTCAGCAGAGCATGGAAGGTGGGGACATAACAATTAACAAATAAAGTGCTTGCACTTGTCCATTTTGGAAGCTTAAGGAGGATCCTGAACGCATCATTACACTGCAAAAACTCAAAATCTTACCAGGAATATTTGTCTTATTTCTAGTTAAAATGTCTCATTTTTAGTCAAAAAATCTCATTACACTTAAAACAAGAGTTATTACCAGAAAAATAACTTGTTATTTGACAATTTTCACCTGTTTCAAGTCAATTTTAACTTGAAATAAGTAGAAAAAAATCTGCCAGTGTTACAAGATGTGTCTTCTCATTTTAAGCAAAAAAATCTTATTCCACTGGCAGATTTTTCTACTTATTTTAAGTGAAAATCTATTTGAAACAGGTGAAAATTGTTGTTTTTTCCAGTGATGAGTCTTGTTTTAAGTGTAATGATATTTATTTTGACTAACAATTAGACATTTTAACTAGAATTAATAATATTCTTGTTAAGATTTTGAGTTTTTTTCTGACTCATGGAGTCGACACGTAAATTTAAACATAAAATTCCTCAGCAGAGCATGGAAGGTGGGGACATAACAATTAACAAATCAAGTGCTTGCACTTGTCCATCTTGGAAGCTTAAGGAGGATCCTGAACGCATCATTATACTGCAAAAACTCAAAATCTTACCAGGAATATTTGTCTTATTTCTAGTTAAAATGTCTCATTTTTAGTCAAAAAATGTCATTACACTTAAAAACAAGAGTCATTACCAGAAAAATAACTTGTTATTTGACAATTTTCACCTGTTTCAAGTAAATTTTCACTTGAAATAAGTAGAAAAAATCTGTCAGTGGGACAAGATTTATCTTGTCATTTCAAGCAAAAGAAATCTTGTTCCACTGGCAGATGTTTCTACTTATTTTAAGTGAAAATCTACTTGAAACAGGTGAAAATTGTTGTTTTTTCCAGTGATGAGTCTTGTTTTAAGTGTAATGAGATTTTTCCTTTACTAAAACTGAGACATTTTAACTAGAAATAATAATATTCTTGTTAAGATTTTGAGTTTTTTTCTGACTCATGGAGTCGACACGTAAATTTAAACATAAAATTCCTCAGCAGAGCATGGAAGGTGGGGACATAACAATTAACAAATAAAGTGCTTGCACTTGTCCATCTTGGAAGCTTAAGGAGGATCCTGAACGCATCATTACACTGCAAAAACTCAAAATCTTACCAGGAATATTTGTCCAATTTCTAGTTAAAATGTCTCATTTTTAGTTAAAAAATGTCATTACACTTAAAAACAAGAGTCATTACCAGAAAAATAACGTGTTATTTGACAATTTTCACCTGTTTCAAGTAAATTTTCACTTGAAATAAGTAGAAAAAAATCTGCCACTGGGACAAGATTTATCTTCTCATTTCAAGCAAAAAAATCTTGTTCCATTGGCAGATGTTTCTACTTATTTTAAGTGAAAATCTACTTGAAACAGGTGAAAATTGTTGTTTTTTCCAGTGATGAGTCTTGTTTTAAGTGTAATGAGATTTATTTTGACTAAAAATGAGACATTTTAACTAGAAATAATAATATTCTTGTTAAGATTTTGAGTTTTTTTCTGACTCATGGAGTCGACACGTAAATTTAAACATAAAATTCCTCAGCAGAGCATGGAAGGTGGGGACATAACATTTAACAAATAAAGTGCTTGCACTTGTCCATGCTGGAAGCTTAAGGAGGATCCTGAACGCATCGTTACACTGCAAAAACTCAAAATCTTACCAAGAATATTTGTCTTATTTCTAGTTAAAATGTCTCATTTTTAGTCAGAAAATCTCATTACACTTAAAACAAGAGTCATTACCAGAAAAATAACGTGTTATTTGACAATTTTCACCTGTTTCAAGTAAATTTTAACTTGAAATAAGTAGAAAAATCTGCCAGTGGGACAAGATTTATCTTCTCATTTCAAGCAAAAAAATCTTGTTCCACTGGCAGATGTTTCTACTTATTTTAAGTGAAAATCTACTTGGAACAGGTGAAAATTGTTGTTTTTTCCAGTGATGAGTCTTGTTTTAAGTGTAATGAGATTTATTTTGACTAAAAATGAGACATTTTAACTAGAAATAATAATATTCTTGTTAAGATTTTGAGTTTTTTTCTGACTCATGGAGTCGACACGTAAATTTAAACATAAAATTCCTCAGCAGAGCATGGAAGGTGGGGACATAACAATTAACAAATAAAGTGCTTGCACTTGTCCATCTTGGAAGCTTAAGGAGGATCCTGAACGCATCATTACACTGCAAAAACTCAAAATCTTAACAATATTTGTCTTATTTCTAGTTAAAATGTCTCATTTTTAGTCAAAAAATCTCATTATACTTAAAACAAGTCATTACCAGAAAAATAACTTGTTATTTGACAATTTTCACCTGTTTCAAGTATATTTTCACTTGAAATAAGTAGAAAAAATCTGCCAGTGGGACAAGATTTATCTTCTCATTTCAAGCAAAAAAATCTTGTTCCACTGGCAGATGTTTCTACTTATTTTAAGTGAAAATCTACTTGGAACAGGTGAAAATTGTTGTTTTTTCCAGTGTTGAATCTTGTTTTAAGTGTAATGAGATTTATTTTGACTAAAAATGAGACATTTTAACTAGAAATAATAATATTCTTGTTAAGATTTTGAGTTTTTTTCTGACTCATGGAGTCGACACGTAAATTTAAACATAAAATTCCTCAGCAGAGCATGGAAGGTGGGGACATAACAATTAACAAATAAAGTGCTTGCACTTGTCCATGTTGGAAGCTTAAGGAGGATCCTGAACGCATCATTACACTGCAAAAACTCAAAATTTTACCAGGAATATTTGTCTTATTTCTAGTTAAAATGTCTCATTTTTAGTTAAAAAATCTCATTACACTTAAAACAAGAGTCATTACCAGAAAAATAACTTGTTATTTGACAATTTTCACCTGTTTAATGTAAATGTTCACTTGAAATAAGTACAAAAAATCTGAGCAAAAAAATCTTGTTTCACTGGCAGATTTTTCTACTTATTTTAAGTGAAAATCTACTTGAAACAGGTGAAAATTGTTGTTTTTTCCTGTGATGAGTCTTGTTTTAAGTGTAATGAGATTTATTTTGACTAAAAATGAGACATTTTAACTAGAAATAAGACAAATATTGTTAAGATTTTGAGTTTTTGCAGTGATGCTACCTGCAACTTCTTTATCTTGGCTTTGTTGGTATAATTCCACCAAATGTGAGCTGTTTAAGAGGTGTACAAAAGGCTGTGAATAGACTTACCTTAACATCAGCTGCCCGTATGGAGAGACCGGGAGGAGGAAGGAAAGGAGCGCACCTTTGCGCTCCCGGACCTCAGCGCCCCGGACGCACCGAGCCGCCGCCAATAAGGCACATAATCACGGTTATTGTTATTATTCCTCCACCTTCTCGCTCCCAATCCGTGACAGAAAAAAAAACAGAACCAGAAATCCTCCAGAGTCCCGAGGGGTCGACTTCCTCGTTGCGGCGCTCCGACGTCCTTCCGCCGGCAGCTCGGCTCTTCCAGCGCCGCTGTCCGTCCCGGTGTTCTGACAATTTCTGCTACCTGCCGAGAAATGCTACTTTGTGGTTCTGCGCATGCGCACAGTAGATTTTCAAAGTTTCATCGCTACGACCGTCATTTCTTTCACGATGTAAAATTGATAATATGGGATGTTTGAGTATTTGATCCTTCAAAATACACTACCCATGACATGAATTGCATTACACTTTGTGAACATTATACGATAAAGAGAAAAAAAAACACAATTCTATCGCTTTATTTGATATTCATTCAGTCATTCGCCTTTATTTAGCCAGACAGGTCATTAAGAACACATTCTTATTTACAATGACGGCCTGGCAAGTAACAAAGACCGCTTGTGGGGGGAAGGAAGTGGTTTAGGGAGTAAAACACTACAATTGTAGCTCTGCAAAATGTAGAAAACCATTAGGGAGCATTTTTTGATAGGGTAGCAAAAATCGACAGAACACCGGGACGCGGCGCGGATAGACCGGGAGGATTAATGTAAAGCACTTTGTGTTGCACTCTACCTGTATGAAAAGTGCTATATGAATAAATAAAGTTTAAAGTTTAAAGGAAGGAGCGCTCCGGACGCACCGAGTCGCCGATAATAAGGCACATAATCACGGTTATTGTTATTATTCCTCCACCTTCTCACTCCAGATGACAGAAAAAAAAAACACAACCAGAAATTCCTCCCGAGTCCCGATAGGACCGACTTCCGCGTCCTTCCGCCGGTGTTCTGTCGATTTCTGCTGCTTTGCCGAAAAATGCTCCCTAATGGTTTTCTACCTTTGCAGAGCTACAATTTTACTGTTTTACTCCCTGTGTTTCACGCCAACCACAACTATTGTAAATAAGAATAAGAAATAAGAAATATAGAAAGAAAAGTAATTAATCCAGAATGTAAGACATTTTTGTTTTTTTTTAATTGCATTACAGAAAATAAAGAACTTTATCACAATATTCTAATTTTCTGAGTTAGTCCTGTACTTTAAATTACACTTTGCCTAAAAAAAAGACATTAAAATGCTCAGGGTATTTATTGCATGTACTATTAGTCATTGCAAGAAAAATGATTACTGTTACTGTTAAATGTGTTATTAATGACCTGCCTGGTTAAATAAAGGCAAATGACTGATTTGAATATCAAATAAAGCAATATAATTGTTTTTTTTTCTCTTTATCGTATAATGTTCACAAAGTGTAATGCAATTCATGTCATGGGTAGTGTATTTTGAAGGATCAAATACTCAACATCCCATATTATCAATTTTACATGGTGAAAGAAATGATGGGCGTGGCAATCAAACTTTGAAAATCAACTGTTTAAATAACTTTCACTATGAGCTTTTGAAGAATGACAAAAAAAAGCTTCCAGTCCTGAATCTGACAGGTTTACTTCGTGACAAATGTACGCGTGTTATTATTGTAAATAAGAATGTGTTCTTAATGACTTACCTGGTTAGGCGAATGACCGAATGAAAATCAAATAAAGCGATTAATGCAATTAATCTCATGGGTAGTGTATTTTGAAGGATCAAATACTCAACATTCCATATTATCAATTTTACATCGTGCGAGAAATGATGGTCGTAGTAATCAAACTTTGAAAATCGCCTGTGCGCATGCGCAGAACCACAAAGTAGCATTTCTCGGCAGGGAGCAAGGATCGGCAGAACACCTGTCTGCTGCAGGATCCCGCCCATCGGCCGCTGAGCGACCAACCCCGGGTTTCGGTGGTTAGTTATTGTAACAGGGAGTTGTTATTATTCCCCACCTTTCTTCCTCGACAGGTGAACAGCGCTCACCTTTGAACCTCTATTTTTACAACACGGGGGAAGAAGGAAGTTGAACTAAATACTAGTGTCAAAAACCGCCCCCTGCAGGACCGGTTACAAAAAAAGAAAGTGGAATCAATTCAACTGAATTGAATACAGGACTGTCTCAGAAAATTAGAATATTGTGATTTTCTGTAATGCGATTACAGAAAAAAAAATGTCATACATTCTGGATTCATTACAAATCAACCAAAATATTGCAAGCCTTTTATTATTTTAATATTGCTGATCATGGCTTACAGCTTAAGAAAACTCAAATATCCTATCTCAAAATATTAGAATTTTCTGGGAATCTTAATCTTAAGCTGTAAGCCATAATCGGCAATATTAAAATAATAAAAGGCTTGTAATATTTCAGTTGATTTGTAATGAATCCAGAATGTATGACATTTTAGTTTTTTTAATTGCATTACAGAAAATAAAGAACTTTATCACAATATTCTAATTTTCTGAGACAGTGAGTCCTGTACTTTAAATGACACTTTGCCTAAAAAAAGACTTTAAAATGCTCAGGGTATTTATTGCATGTACTATTAGTCATTGTAAGAAAAATGATTACTGGTAACTGGATGAAACCTGACCCCCCTACAATTGCTCAATGGCTGCACAGGGTAAAACTTGTATACCAGATGGAATTTATGACTGCCCATTTACAGCTTAAAGTACCTACTTTTATGAGAAGATGGGCCACTGTGTCTCAATTGTCAATTGTCACCCATTATGTGCATACAGACAATAAAGTTTAAAAAAAAATGATGAAAAAAAATGCTCAGGGTGCTGTGACATCACAGACCCAGATGATTAGATGATTCAACTGCACGTTAAACCCTCTGATCTTCTGATGTCTGGTTTTTGAAGCCTCTTTCAGAGCTGAAGCGGGGGGGGTACTCAGAAATCACGCATGATTTGACCACTTTGTTTAATATCTTGAGTACTTTCATGTGGCAACTAAAAAAACACAACTTACTGCACTTTAATCATCAAAATCTTTTGGAGGTAGGAAATAATGGTGGCCAAAATATATACACCGTTTACCGTTTCAATAATGATATTATAAATATGTTTACATTTATGTATTTTTTTTTCATTGTTTTTATATTTGTTCTTTTTATAGACTTTTTTTTACTTCCTTTTATCTATTTTTTTCATTGATCATATCATTTTTTATCAAATAAATAATGCCATTATTTTCTTACTTTCTTTTTGTAATTCATTTAAATTACTTAATTTTATCAATTTACTTGTATTTGGATTTTTTGATTGATCTGATTGATTGGATACCATCATTCCATAAAGCAGTGATCAATTATTATTGAACGTTCATCAACAACATACAGTAATTAAGGCTTGATTGGCTCTTATTCAGCCACCCACCGGACCAGGAGCTGAAATCATTCTTTTAATTGCTTTTTTTAAGTCCATTCAAGTTTATTAATTCTATATTTCAAAGTTATTGCAGGAAAACGTGACACAGAATCTCACTTCTGTCAGAAAACCTCACCTTGAAGGGGTTAGGGGTTTCCCTTGGCCCGGTCCTGAATGATCCAGCTTCAGCCACGCCAGAGGAGCCGTGGAGCTGCTGGAGAATATTTCCACCTACAGCTGATTCTGTTTGTACGGAAGTGTATCAGGGCCATGCAGGAGAAAAAAATATTTGAGAGGGGAAGATTTTGTTTTATTGTACACTTCGAGAAAAAAGTTGAAATGTCGAGAATAATGTTGAAATACAATTTCAAGAACAAAGTCGAAATTTCGTGAATAAAGTCTAAATTTTGAGAATAAAGTTGAAATACAATTTCGTGAATAAAGTTGAAATGTACTGAAATTGTACTTCGACTTTTTTCTCGACATTTTGACTTTTTTCTTGAAGTGCCTAATGAGAAAAAAATCTTCCTCCTCTAAAATATTATTTTTATTTTTCTCCTGCCTGGCCCTAATACTCTTCTGTAGGTTTGTATGGGTCAACGATGACAGCAAGACATAAGCTGTTCTGGTTGCCAATCAAAAGGCCACGCCCCCTAATTATTCACTATTTGATTTTATTTGTATGATAATTTTTTTTAAACCTGCTGCAGTACAACCCCCCTGTACTGTAATATATATCAGCTGTCATGTTGCTCTTCTTTCACAAATATGGTAATTATAGTAAAAAATACCATCAAAATGCATAAGTGTATGTAAAATAGCATCAAAAGAATGTGCCGCTGTGTTGAGGGCCCTTTAAAGATTCTTTTCATGGGGCCCAAAATCCCTAGCGGCGGTGTTGTCTGTGGAGACCAAAACCTTTTTAAATGTTTTATTTTTAACAGTTTTGTTAAGTTTACTCGGGTTCGGAGCAGGCCCCTAGTGGTCAGTAGCAGAATTGCAGTTCTTCATACTTCCGCCTTGATCTCAACCCGGGTGTTAGATACGGGATGCTTCATCATTCATTTTATCATTTGAACTCGTAATATCAATTATTAATCCCTATATAGTGCACTCAATATATCCCACAATGCATCATGATGAATAGTGTGCAAGCATCTGGACCGTCATGCTGCGTGCTGAGGACAGACCTGGACCGAGATCAGTGATAAATGATCTATAAAAGTATTTAGAGGTTTAACCTTGGTGATGTGCTGGAGTTGGTTTTATTATGTTCAAAATGCTTAAAGCTGGTTATTAACAACACCAATTATTAGCCGAGTTCCAAAGACAAGCAGCATCACGCCTGGAAAGCAGCTGGTCGAGTTTTTCCACATCAAGAAGTAATTAAAGAAGTTTGTGCTCTTGTTTACATCAGAGGGAGAGACACAAACAGGTCCGGCTGCTTCATCACGGAGAGCAGAACATTAGCGTTTGGGTCCAGTATTGATGTTCCATACCACCGATTTCCTTTCCGGTACGATATTGAGTAAAATTCAGGCTGATATCAACGATACCGATTCGATACTGAGACATTGTGCAAATACACATAATGTGCTGGTAAATAAAAAAAATTGGTGTATTTTAGATTAAGAATAGAAGACAGCTAGTTATTTTAAAGTCAGAAGTATATTGAGGCTGTTACAACAACAGAAAGCCAGAGTTTGAAAAGGGTGTTTCCATCACTAAAAAAAGATCCTTAGTAAAACAATAAAAGAATAATAAACAAAATTAAAGCTGCAAGCAGCGATGAACGGGCCCTCGCGCGTGCAATTTTCACCAATAAAGGTCAAGGACTCAAAACTAAGTCCAATTACACCACCCACGACTCTTTATGTCAAACCATTCAAAAGTTATGGCAGAAAATAGGATATATCAAATATCGACCAATCAGCTACTAGTTTCACTTCCTGTTTAACGTTGAAGTTTGACGCGGCGCCACGGCCACGCCATTTCACAAAAAATCATGATTTTGATAACTTTTCATTGTTAACGTCATTTGTGTCTCCTGAGCGAGTTTTATGTCGAAGTTCGTTAAAGTAGGACACGTGAAAATGGCATAAAATGCGCCAAAATTACACGATTAATTCAAAATGGCCAACTTCCTGTTCAGTTTCGGCCATGGCGCCAAGAGACTTTTCTTTAAGTTGTGCCATGATACAGGTGTGTAGCGATTTTCGTGCATGTACGTCAAACTGTATTGTGGGGCTTGAGGCACAAAGTTTTCTAGGGGGCGCTGTTGAGCCATTAGGCCACGCCCATTAATGCAAACCATTAAATGTCACATTTTTCGCCAGGCCTGGCTTGCATGCAAAATTTGGTGACTTTTGGGGCACGTTTAGGGGGAAAAAAAGGCCCTCCTTTCGTTGGAAGAAAAACAAGGAAAAAAGTAGTTTCTACCAGCAGTGTGTCATTTACACAAAATCTGAATAGTTTAGTTACTTTCCACCGTATTCCTGTTAACGATAAACATTACCATGACTGAAGTATCAAAAGTATCGATATTTTAGTTTGAGAATTGATTTTAGAGCATACGGATCTGGTATCTGAAGTGTCGATATTTCAGTATTGATCACACATCACTACCATCCAGCCTGCGTTACTGCCTAGGATCTTTAGAGGACACCGGTGGACGCAATCCCCTGGATTACTGACTACCTGACAAACAGGAAGTCGCCGCTTCTCGGTTAGTTGGACGGTGCTGAAGTGATGGAGGATCTCGGGCTGGTTCCGGTTCTGGTACCTGCAGGCGCAGCGAACGCTATGATAACGTGAGCTAGGGCTGTTCGATTAATCGATTTTAAATCGTAATCGCGATTATGTAATTAGAACGATGTTAAAACGTGAAACTCGTAAAATCGATTTTTTACTTTTTTTTATTTATTTATTTTTTTTTTTTTATTTTGTATTTTTTTAACTTGTCTGCACACATATTAATGATTGATACCATATTAATGATTGATGGAAATACCTCTCAATACCTGTGACAAGTGCCCCATGGGAGAGGCTCTTTAGTGTAGGAGGAGGCGTTGGAACATGCCACCGGGCATCCCTCAAGCCAGATGCGGTAGACCGGCTCGTGTTCCTTGCAAAAAACTTGCAAATGTGAACAGCAAATGTAATGACTGACATTACACACCTCTACCTCCTTCATGGGTTGCATTATTATTTAGCATGCAAAGACCCAGTTTAGTTTAATTAGAAAATGTCTTGTTTTATTTAATTGGAAATATAACTTACTGTATGTTTGCAAGTGCTGATTTGCTGATTTTTTTTTTTCAGAGATAAAACTTTATATTTTATTATATTTTTTAAAACTTTTTTTCAACTTATTTTACAGAGTTTTGCACTTTATTCATTCATTTTTGGTTTAATAAGAGCAGTTTTCACTTAAAGCCCACTTAAAGGGCAAATGTTCAATAAAAAAACAGCATATTTGAAATAATTTCTTTGCCTTTTGTCAATTCACAAAATAATCGTAATCGTAATCGAAAATCGGATTTTGAGAGAAAAAAATCGAGATTTTATTTTTGGGCAAAATCGAACAGCCCTAACGTGAGCAATAATACATCACATAATGTGATGAACGTCTTCCTGGCTGCTTCTGTCTTGCCAGACGACGGTTCGTGTTCATATCACAAGACGGTTCACGCGTTGGAACCAAGAAGCAACATTTCAACTTCCAAGGTGAAGATAAAATTGATACACAAATTGTACCCTGCAAAACAATATTTATCAAAATTTAAGGAGGATATAGACGTTAATTGTTCTTTTTGCCAAAAGCATCCTGAGACATATTCCCACTTATTCTGGTCATGTGAATTCACTTATAAAATTTGGAGGGACTTCCACAAGTATATTGTTGATTCTGTCTTTTCTGATTTTCATCTTTATTTTAAGAATGTTATTTTTGGTTTTCATAATTTTAATCACAAAGATAGGGATGCTTTCTTTTTTATTAATCTGTTTTTATTCTTAGCTAAATTTCACATACACAAGTCCAAATTCATCCACAGAAAGCCTGAACTCCTTGTACTAAAAAAAGAACTTGATCAATATATAAGGACAATTTACTCATCAAAAAACACAAAGGCACAAAAAACCATGGGCATCTGTAAATCGCTCAATTTGACTACATGAAACCTACTCTCGCACATTATGTTGTTTTTATTTTTATTTATCCTTTTAATTTACATTCAACTGTCTTGTCCTTTATATAGTCTTTTGTTTATTTCTTTTCAATATGGTGTTCGAATTGCTGTATTTGTATGTTACCCTTGTTCTTAATTTTTCCTTGTATTTAAAGATTTAAATGAAGAATTAAAAAAAAAAGAAAAAAAAAACTTCCAAGGTGAAGAAAAACTGGTAGCAAGAAAATGTTCAGTTCCTCAACTGACCACTAGAGGCTCCATTAACCTCCAAGTCCAACTTTATAGCAGAAATAAACACATTTACAGGCTGGTTAAAAAAAAGTCATTATCCTATCACTGAAACCGTTGCCTGCAACTACTTTATATGTATTCTAGACATCTTAAAGGAGCTGTATGTAAGAGCAATAATAAAACGAATCATAAAATGACCCCGATATGTCAACAGACATTTAAAAATCATGTTCATTTCAAATACTTATGTCACTGACAACAGCACTCAAGCCAGGATATTCCAGTTTAAAAAGAGGAGTTGCAGCCCTCAACTGATGTTTATGTTGTCATTTTTTGTTTTGGCCTGAAGCTCCACCCTCCACCTATCTCCCAATCACAAAGTCAGTATTGTTTCTGAAGCTCCACCCTCCACCTATCTCCCAATCACCAAGTCAGTATTGTTTCTGAAGCTCCACCCTCCACCTATCTCCCAATCACCAAGTCAGTATTGTTTCTGAAGCTCCACCCTCCACCTATCTCCCAATCACCAAGTCAGTATTGTTTCTGAAGCTCCACCCTCCACCTATCTCCCAATCACCAAGTCAGTATTGTTTCTGAAGCTCCACCCTCCACCTATCTCCCAATCACCAAGTCAGTATTGTTTCGGCATCCGGGTTGCCAGCTCGGCTCTAATTATCGCAGCCATGGCAGCCTACGTTCCTGCTGCATTCTGCAGCCTACCTGGCAACCTCTGGTCGGGGGGAGGAGGGGGAGGGTACACGCCGCTCAACAATATTTTGAAAGTGACTGCAGTACCAGTTTTGGCCAATTCTTACAGACGGCTCCTCTAAGATCCAGGGAGGGGGGTCCTGCATGGAGCAGGGAAGAGGGCATGTACTCTGAAATCAGCCTTGGCATCTGAGACGGGGTTTTCCAGCTGGACAAAAGCCTCGTTTAAAGACGTAGGCTTTAAGCTTCACTCACAATCTGAGCAACACGTGAATGCCGTGCAGGCCTGGAGTCGATGTAAAAGGGCCTTTAAGAGAAACAAACAGGTATCGGTTGCCTTAGATGGGGGAAGAAAAAGTTTAGGAAAATCAAAGTTATGTAAATACGTTTGCCAAGTTTGTACGATTAAGGATATTACACAGAGTCATCAGGAATCGGATGCATCTGACAGTAGAGGCTTTTTCTTTTTCTTTTTTTCTGCCACTTTGGGTCAAATTGCTAAGTATGATCCCTTTCCTGAAGGAAAACTAGCTGCAGACGGCGGTGCCAAGTTTACTCGCCACCACATTCACAATGAGCTTTTCCAGGAATTAGCGGAAATGGTCCGAAAGCAAATCATTGCAGAAGTCAAGGAGAGTGAGGTGTTCGGTGTCTCGGATTCACAAAGGAAGGATCGGATGGCTTTAGTGGTGCGTAGCTGCCGTGCACGTCCGCTTCCTGCAAAAAGCCTGGATGCAGAGAGAGTCTGACTGAAATAGTGGAGTGTGTTGAGGTCTGGATTACAAAACACTCCGGTGAGTCTGCACAGGTCCAGAGGAACGCAAGATCTGCTTTCTACCTGTAATGGAGGCTGTTTAAACACAGTCTCGATCTGGCAAAGGCTGCAAGGCCAGTTGGCACATTGCAAGGCTACAAAAAAGATGCTTAAATGCCAAACAGGGGGCGAAACACTACGTAAGAGACGACCTAAAGCCAGTTTTAGGTTTCTTGACTCACCAACACTGAGCTCTGCTGGACTGAGGAACAGCGACCGCCAGAGAAAATGAGGACGTCAACAGAGCTATCATCTATCAGCCCTCAGAACTGAGAATGGTGGGATAATGGAAAGAGGGTGGGGGGGCAGTCTCTTGAAAGAGGGGCGTCTGTTTGCCTTCACACAGAACCAGACTCTCAGACACGAGGTCCGTTAGACCAGGAGAGACAGGCCATCTCCTCCCCTTGATGTAGTTGTTTCTCGGGCCGTATCAGGACGTTTTCCTCGAGATGTGAAATTAAACTG